>NC_056740.1:40812657-40815157 GCF_019279795.1 Protopterus annectens | reverse complement strand
TCCAATGGACAAAGCCGCCACTGGCCTTGGACTTGGACATTGGCATGCTTCTTCGACTGTATTCATACTGTATTTGCAGCTGTCATTGCTCCGTTTAGCAACGTGCAAAACGTTAGTCGCATAACATCCGGGTACATTTCTGCACATAACTCTGTTCTTGCATGGACAGCTTACTGTTTCATGTATTGCGTAATTACGTAGGGTTACCACCTGTCCCACTTTGCGAGGGACAGTCCCTCTTTGGGCAGTTGTGTCCTGCAAAAAATGTGAAAAAAATGGCAAATGTCCTGAGATTTTAGGACAAAATTATTTTCTATATTTTATGTAATAGTTGCATTAAAAAGTTATTCTGTATCTGAAACACCTAAATGTTATAAGAAACAGAATAAGGAACTAAAATGCTACAAGAATAAACTTTTATTCAGGCAAAACACTGAAGTTCTGTCCTTTGTACTGGCCGTGGGTATGTTTTGCCCTGCAAAATCTGATGTTTGTAGCACAAATGTCCCACTTTGGGCATTTGGAAAGGTGGCAACCCTCTAATTATATCATTTGCATAGATTACACATACAAATGGGGTATGTTGCAAATCCCAACATTGTCCGTGCAATGTTCATGTTACGGGCGGTCTTGCACATCCCTGCAGGTGTTTGCTGAATAGCCTGGCAGACATCTTTCCTTGCTGTACTCTCACTCAATCCATACACACTGGAGGCTTCATGTATCATGGCCTAGGCTTTGCTGTGTGCTATGTCTATTTGTGGTGTATGCATGGCTGTGGGTATGTCCCACTGTCATCATTGGTAAAGGTGACACCCTATAGGTACTTCCTGTAGACTGCTGTGTCATTTGACATGTCAGCACATACCTGCGGATGAACTTCCTACTGCAGCTTTTCATACCTTCTGAGTTATCTTGCAGTCGATAATGCTGTTTCCTCAGACATGTATCTGTTTCTGATCATACCTATCAACCTCCTAGTGCAAAACATCTGTACAAAACCTAACATGATGGGGGGACAGATAGGGGCAGATTCTACATATTGCTCTTACAAACTTAGATAGTTGACAGTATTATAGGTTTTGCATTAGTATGACCTTTCTGAGGGATTTGGGGTCTTAAACACATATGTTTATCATTATTTAATGACGTCAGTTCTCAGGTATTTGGCAGACAGGTACAGACTGTGAGAGGAACACACCACACATATGAGGCATACATCTGCACATTCGTACAGTTGCGAGGTATGTTTCTGATACTGGACATCAATTTCCTTACGCCAATACACACAATACATGGCGCCATCACAGGCCAGTTACCATTACATTCCTATTGCAGGACACACCCACCCACTGGGTTATATTCCTCACACAGGCCAACAGGTGCTTATCCACACTAATTATTCCATCATGTACCTTATGTGTACGCCGGTATTTGCGCTTTCTGTCAGTGGCAGAGCTCACGTACGAGTATGGGGGACTGGACACTGTATCGGTGACATTGCATGACACCCTGAGGGACACATGTCTTTTGAGTCTATTAACCTTCCACATTGACTTTCACAGGCCATACATTGTAATTCACATTTGTGGACAAACATGCTTATGACTTGTACATGTTTTGTCATTTGTCCTGATGTCTTTCTTCTCACCTGTCCACCTAGTATCACTAGTTCTGTACATTTCATTAGGACGGGTTACCTTCATACCTCTCACCTGTACACATTATGGGTATACGCCCTGGGGTTTGACCTATGATTCTGTTACATTTGTCATGATAATGTGCCTTTCTGGTAGATTGCTGGCAAGCCATGACGGATCAGCGGTTAGGTAATCATGACTGACATTTCTATTTCATGATTACTAACTCTCATAACATTCGTATTCCTGACTACGCAATTATTGTATCAACGGTCTGACTTTATCTGAGGTATATTTAATATAGTCCCTATTTGTCTATCGTGTACTATGCCTTAGTCCAGCTGTCTTATTTTGACATTCTGGCAGGTATGGTTACCATCTTGGTCGTACGCGTGTCCATCCATGATAATCACCTACATGACACTGATATAGGTCCCTACGTCTTCCCCCAATGGTTTACACAATATCCAGTAGATGGGTTGCACCTTTTTGGAGAATGTAGGCGTGTGCTATACCCACATAGGTATATTGATCACTCCCATGGGGCGTACCTAATAGATCTGTGCCAACCAACACCTTGGCCCAATTCTGCATACCCATGATTCCCATACCTGACACACCTCCACAGTACCCATTAGACATGTTTAATGTGAGCGATAATAAAGTGTGAGGATACGTCCGAGCACTCCCCACTCTGCAGATATCAGCTCGTACGTCATACATTCAATCGACCCATGTGTTATTACCCTTGCACCTGCTACTGTTGCATGTACACCTATATCGTAGTTGCAGGTGTGACTTCTTTTGCATCAATGACGGTTTGCACTTCATACAGGATCAATTTTTGGGGTCCTGCAAAG
>NC_056740.1:40727274-40785728 GCF_019279795.1 Protopterus annectens | reverse complement strand
CTGACAGTGCCATATAACAAACCAGTGTACACCAGTAGTTGGCACACTGTTTGGGATACAATGCACAACCTCGCCCCGGGGGTATATATCAAGCTAATGCATGAAGAAATATGTCATCCAATGCAATGAATGTCACGTACATTTACAGTATTACCAGTAAACCACCCTAGTCTTTGATGCCATAACCCTACCTAACATATGTGCATGGTTGTTAATATAGCTGGCATACTGCTGTAACAGAGTATACATGTTGCTAGGTACACACACATACCCTGTAACACACATGTGATTGTGGGCACGGTACAGGCATCATTCCACACACATCAGACATACATACAACACACAGATGTATGCCGACACATATGAGCATTACCTGTGTACCTTATAGTACTGTGTGCCCCTACTTACAGATACCTATGCCTGTGGTATGTAATCTGTGCAGACTACAGGAAACACACAAGACAGTGTTACCAGGGACTGTGAACATACACCATACTGTGCTGTTTAGGCCTACAGCTTCAGGTAGTACAACAGTTCATATGTGAGCTGGAGTCACCAGCAGTACCACTTACTGAGCATACATGTATTGCTTCAGCCTACAATGGGACACCACAGTCGTACACAAGGAACTACGTCACAACATATGCCATCCTACTATGTCTGCATCCCAATAACTGACACATCTTTCTCTGGCCTCACACCTAGGACACAAACTACCATGACAGACAAAACCTCACACTAAGCTATCACACCTTTACAAACCTTGCACACAGTCACTGTCACACTCATTCCACCTCACATAGCAGGTATTCACTGAGTACATGTGTGTGTGCATTGTGTCATAGGTAGGTAATACGCTATTGGCCCTAGGGCCTAGAGCAGCCTAGCCATATGCTACCCTGCCCTTTGACACACATGTAATGTGATTTCACTTGCTCCTGTCAACTGGATACACAGAGGTGACTCCCAGGGCATATTACCTATCTCCAAAACAATCATCAGGGGTATGTATGACATCTGCTAATGAGGAGCCTTGTTTGTTAATGCTAGGTGGTTTAGTCCAGAGTATGGCATATTTGTGGATAGGAACCTGTACCTCCAGCATGTGCTGTTTAGTGAGGTGATAAGGATTAGGGCCCTAGGTCATGTAGCCCGGAGGGATTGTGAGGTGTTGTCATGGTGGTTGGCGAACTGCTATAGGTGTGACATACCTCTGTATGTCCGGCAGTGGTAACCTCTGGGTGGGCGGTATGCAACGCACTCTAGCTGTGGTTTTGTGAGTCAGTCTGCATAGGGCATGTGTTTGAGGGCAGTATTACTCTTTGTTAGGTATGTCTGTGGCCTGGCCACTTGCTGTAGTTGTCATGTGAGGTGCATACAACATGGGGCATTGTGATGAATCGAAGGGAACACCGACCTATATTTCCCTAGATGACACACCTTTTGTGATGACATGTACCAAGTAGACAGATTACATGACTACTGTGGCACTGTGATTATTAAAGGGGAGCCTACTGTCCACCTGTGTCCCGTGTTCCCTTCTGACACCTTCAGTGTTAGGCAGGTACCACCTATGTGGCAGTTACTGCGTAAGGTGTTTTGGAATGGGGTATGGCACTGCATTATCAACACTGGTGTTCAGTCCATGCCTTGCACCTGTTGCAGTACATATGACCCCGTGTCTCCCTCTTTCTCTCTCTCTCTCTCTATATATATATATATATATATATATATATATATATATATATATATATATATATATATATACATACAAATATACATATCTATCCATATCTATCCATATCTATCCATATCTATACATATCCATACATATCCATACATATCCATATATATCTATATATATCTATATATATATCTATATATATCCACATATATCCATATATATCTATATATGTCCATATATATTGATATATATCTATATTTACCCATATATACCCATATATATCTATATATATCCATATATATATATATATATATATATATATATATATCTACATATATCTATATCTATCTTTATATGTATATATATATATATATATATATATATATATATCTATATATAGAGCTATATATCTATAATTCTATATATCTATATTTCTATATATCTATATATGTATCTCTCTCTCTCTCTCTCTATATATATATATATATATATATATATATATATATATATGTATATCTATATATATATATCTATCTATAGCTAAGTATTGCTAAAGTAAAATGAGCTAAGCTAAGCTTAGCTTAGCATCGCTAAGCATTGTGCAAATCCGCTTACAACTGCCTTAGTCAGTCTGTATGACAGGGCCCTTGTACTGCTCAGCAGCAAAATAAAATACCCTTGTCAGTCTCAAACCCCACACCTTGGACTCACTAGTCTGCATGACGTACCACTAAGCCACAGCAGATATATAATAACTTGGTGCTGAAAGAAATATAACATGCATTACAATGAGTGAATGTAAAGGGAAAATAGGAAAGCCATAGGAATAAATTGCAACAACTACTGTTGTATGCTAGATAATTCTCTAATTTGAAAAGAAAGTACATACTCCCATGTATCCAGTGTTAGCATTAGGAGGTGTGAGTAAACCTACACACTGAGAAGAGTGTACTTGAAGAAGCAACAGTCAGGTTTCAGTACAACAGACCTGAGACGTACCTCCTTGGACTATATGAAAAGAGACATTGAGGAGCTCTCTGATTATGTAGCCCAGGCAGGTATGACCCTGACCTTGAGCAGTATCCTACCTTCACCAAGAATGATGCCACAATACAGAGATAAGATGATCATCTTTAACAATTGGCTTAAACTCTGGTGTCATTCAAAGGGGATCCAATGTCTGTCTGCCTGGGATGACATGCTGGACAAGCCACGCTGCTTCACAAGGGACGGCTTGCACCTGTCACCCCTGGGATTCCGGATATTGGCAAAGGCTCTGCCACCCCCATAGTGCCTTTTTTAGGCAAGGCTCAAATTCTAAACCTACCACCCTAGAACACAAAAAGGAAAAAAACTAAGGGTAATGCTGCTCAATGCCAGAAGTCTAAATCTCAAAATGCACGCACTCGAGGCCCTTCTCAGTATGGAGAACATCGATGTCTGTGCTGTGACAGAAACCTGGTTCAAGGCTCCTGAGAGCACCCCAGCACTATCAGGTTTTACCTCATATCATGCGTTCCGGCCCCAAAACCGGACAATACCAAGAAAGGAGGGGGGGTATCCATATTCATCAAGGACACCCACACCTCAAGACTGGTGGCAACGTATGATGCATCGGAGACCATCCAGGTGCAATTAACCATAGGCAAGACTGCTCTGCAAATTGTAGCATGTTACAGGCCACCCTCACAAACTCAGGAACCTCACATGGCCTTCCTGAAAACACTAGAGGGGATAAATGTATCACTAAACACCATCATACTGGGTGACTTCAATTACCCTAATATAGACTGGGAACACTACTCAAGCCCAAACACCCTAGCCCAAAAGTTCCTGGAATTCATAAACTCAAATGCCATGGAACAACTAGTCACCATCCCCACAAGAGGAGAAAACATACTTGATCTCATTATCACGAACATGGGAGCACAATGTTCAACACCGGAAGTATACCCCTCACTGGTGAGATCAGATCACAAACTAATCTCGCTGGAGGTCCTCATCCCACCCCCACCTGAAATAAAAAAGACCACAGTAAAGAACTTCTAGAAAGCCGACTTCACACTTCTAAAGACTAGTGTGGTCTCCTTTAAGGCCCCCGAGCCGGCGGAAAACAGTACTCAAGCCGCTGAATCACTTACAAATGCCTTCTACCAGCACCTGCAGGACTGCATGGATAAGGCAATCCCAAGCAAAACAAAGACTCTTGTACCAAAGGCAAGCGTCCATTCTGGTGGACCCCAGCCATAAACAAACTCTACAACAAAAGGAGGAAGCTACTACAAGATAGAGCAAAATCCTTAAAAGGTAAGACACCCTTGATCACTATAAGTAAAAAACTAAGAGCTCTCATAAAATCATCCAAAGCAAATTTTGAGAGAAAAATAGCTAAAGACTCAAAAGACAATCATAAGGCCTTCTTTAGCTATGTTAGAAACCTGGGAGGAAACTCCTAGATATGTTCAGAACTAGTTCAAAATGATGTGAAGATTACTGATCCTACAGACATTGCCAACATACTGGCTGACAGGTTCAGTGCAAACTTCCCCCCTCCTCCCCCCCAAAAGGAGAGATATCTATACCAAGCGATTGCAGCCCCCCAAACATCTCCAACGCCCAAGTGAGAACTGCTCTCCAAAGCAAAAACACAGCATCCATGGGACATGATGGTGTCCCCGGCTGTGTGCTCCACAAACTCAACGAGGAATTAAACCCACAGCTAGGACAGCTGTTTAATCATAGTCTTACCTCTGGATACGTATTCAGGAGTGGCGCACTGCAACTGTGGTCCCAATTCACAAAGGCAGTGCCTCCACCGACCCTGAAATTACCGCCCATTAGCTTGACAAGCCTCATCTGCAAAGCCATGGAGAGGATCATAATGGACCTCATAAATAAAGACATAGGGAATTTGCAGACTTTGGATCCGTCCCAGTTTGGCTTTGTCAAAGGCAGATCGTGCCTTCTAAACTTGGTTGACTTTTTCAAACAGTCACCAAAGCCATTGATGAGGGAAAGGCAGTCCATACAGCCTACCTCGATCTGGCGAGGCCTTGATACAATACCCCACTTGGGTATCATTGAAGAACTCATCAGCTTAAATGTTAACCCATACATCACAAGATGGGTTGCAAACTGGCTGAGTGACAGAACCCACAGGGTCAGAATTGCTGGCGCCATGTCAGACTCAAAGCCGGTCACAAGTGGTACCACAGGGCTCAGTCCTGGGCCACTCTTGTTTGGCATCTACTTTCCGAAGTACAAGCAAACACAGGAGGGTTATGGCTGACAAAGTTTGCAGATGACTGCAAACTGGGCGCCATAGTAGAAACACATCTGACACAGATATCCTTCAGAAGGGTCTCACAGAAACGGATAACTGGTGCCAGAGCCATGTCCTAAAGTTAAATGCCAAAAAATGCATAGTCATACCTTCGGGAAAACAAGGTTACCCCTAGCTACCAAATAGGTGGCAATCCACTGAGCACAGAAGAAGTTATCAGGGACCTGGGGACCCAGGTTGATAGTAGTCTGTCATTCGACACCCATGTAGCTAAAGTAGTTAGGAAGACCTTCTACATTGCCCACCTTATCATGAAGGGATTCTCATCTAGATCAAGGAGGTCATAGTCTCCCTATACTCATCACCATCAGACCAATGATTGAGTACAATGCCCCATTCGGAATGTATCTGACCCGACACTTGCAGCAGCTGGAGAAGCCACAAAAGTTCCTCACCAAAAGGATAAAGGGTCTCAAACATCTGTCCTATGCTGCCCGACTGAAAGAACTCAGCTCTATTCAGTCGCCACGCTGCTCAGAGGTGACCTTTGCCTAACATACAAGGCCATGTCAAACCCAGATTTGATGAATATGCTTCACCTCAAAAATCTAGATCCATCAGAGCCACAAGGGCGGAGACTTAAACCGCGACACGGCTATTAATAGGACGTGCTGGAGGGATAGATTCATCACCCAAAGACTCCCTATGCTGTGGAACAAAATCCCGGTATATGTGAGGCAGAGCACCTCGCTGGCCTTGTTCAAGAGAAATCTTGACCAATGGATGGGAGATCGCAGATATACCCCAGGGATTACCTCAGTGTCACTGCTCGACAGAGGCACAGCAAAATAATGGGTATAGTTCCCCATACTAAAGGGGTGGAGTAAAGCCACAAAACTATGGGCTAGGCTTGTAAATGCCCTCGGGCAGATAGCCTAGTATGAACCTATGAACCTATAACCTATGAACCTATGAACATGCATTTCTCTGGCTACAACACAGCTTCAGATATGAGACATATACCGACCTTCTGACTGAGACAACAGTGTCCACAGCAAACAAGCATGGTCCCCACCTTGCAAAACTGAAAGGGCTACGCCTACCTAACCTATCATTTTATAGCAGTGTCCTGAAATAACAGTGAGAACTGCAATTACCACACAGCAGGCTGCATGCAATTACTAAATGGTGGGCACCAATTGGTGCAGAGGCCATCACATGCACATGTGCAGATACCTAGAAAAGCAGCCTGTATCTGCTGTCCACACATGCAATAATATCATTGCACCAACTGGGAGAGAGAGAGAGAGAGAGAGAGAGCGCACGAGTGAGAGTGAGAGAGACAGACAGAGACATACAGACAGACAGATGGATACAAACAGGCAGTAGGAGACAGACACTGAAAACAAACAGCAACAAACAGAGGAAACCAAAACCAAAAAAAAAAAAATACAACACCTACAACTGACGGAGGTGAGGAATACAAAGGTAAGGTATGTTACAGATATGTATTTGCTGACATCCGAATGATGTGTCTGAAGGGTACCCTACATACTGTCAATCATCCATATGTGGCAACAGTCCGTATCTATATGTACATGCACATTTGCATAGGGCAAGGGACATACTGCAACTGTTAATGAAGGCTGGACATATGTTTGTTGTTGAAGGCTGCTATGTGCACATATGTATGTAGGTTGTAGTGTGTGGCATTGCAGACAGCAAGCATTGCCAGTATATGTCATGTGGTGATTAAATGCTGTGGGAATGAGCTACAGGCAGTGAGGCCTGCTACAGCTATACGGCCTGAGGACAGCAGAATGCATTCTGCACAACATTGTGCAATAGAATTACATAACCGTATGTCTCACAACTGTTGCATAATTGACATCCCCACCATGAAAGGTGGGCAGTATATGTGCCTATATGTGCAGCTATATGTACAGCAATGGATGTTTATATGTATGTGTATATATACATGTATATATATATATATATATATATATATATATATATATATATATAATATATATATATATATATATATATATATATATATATATATATATATATATATATATATATACATATATAGATATACATATATATAGTATATCTTAGCTTATCATATCTTAGCAATGCTAAGCTAAATGCACACATGCGCACACTGGTGCAAACCCGCTTACTACTATTTACAAGTGCTCACTCCCGCTAACGCCTGTGCCCATTTCTTTGACAGAAAAGTAAATGGGGAGATTGGAATGCGGTGATAAAGGGTGCACAAAGACGGGAAGACAGTAGGGAAACCAGCTCGGGATGTACAAGATGGGTGTGGAGAAGGTCCATAGCTGCCCATTTCTTTACCAGCAACAGCTGTGCATATGCAATACATTAGGAGGGATATTTGAAACCTTCCACCCCTGAGAGAGGGGCAAGGAGTAAGTGTGTTGTACTACCAATTATGAATATCAGGCACATGTACTGTTTGTGAACTGCTATACTGTCATTAGTACGTTACTCACTTCTGAACAGTTTGTGGCTTGTTTGTGCTGACATTAGCACAGTATGCTCAGGACAACTGGACATATTTCACTACTGTGTATGCCTACCTACACCCTTGGTTGTGCCTGACTACACGGGTAAATAGTACCTTTGGGTAGGGGTGCAGAACTGCTGCAGAGTGCATTATTTATTATTGTGTGATGTTTATCTTGCTGAACATGCAGAGTTGTAGTGTACCTGTAAGTCTATAAAGGCTAGTAATCTGTCTGAGTAACTCCCACCTGTGGACATATCCAGATGGTAGACAGAGGTTCGCCTAGTATTCATTGACTGTGCACCACGCCAGTCTTTTCAGCACCTGAACAATGGCATTGTCACAGGTGGTTGCTAGCAGTACATGGCTACATCCTTTGATATTTCTGTGTTGTACTCCTACATAAGGGCATGCTTGTGGAATTCATTCTACAGCTATTCGCAGAGTGTGTAACAGCAGACAGGCTGATATGCTGGTGTGTTTCTGACTCTTCCAGGCCTCAGATACTCTCAGGTATATATTTGAACAGCCTCAGGGAAAGGTACATATCAGTGGGATACACCTGTGATATATTTCAGATATTTTGCAGTTGCGACTTTGGGGGATTCTGAGCATATGTATTACTACATCTTTTCTGACGTGCAAGCAGTGTCTACTCTCGCTTATTGACATTTATCATTAAGTGGGATTCCCCACCTTTCTGCCTACTGTTACTACATTTCACAGGGAGTCTGAGGGGCACAGCTAACATTTGTTTGCAAATCAGGGACATCCCTGTAAACCAGTCAGAGTTGGGAGGTCTGGCCTCTGACCTATTCAAATATGCCAGTGTTTATCCTGCTCTGATACTGTGTGGGGTTTGTAAGGTGCTACTGTAACATTATTCCCTACTAGCATGGTTGGTTCTCTTTTCACAGTCATGTCATGCATTTCTACAACACTTGCTGGTTAAGGGCCACAGAACATGATTTGTGTTATGCCATTCCTATTCTCCCTTTACATTCACTCATTGTAATGCATGATATATTTCTTTCAGCACCAAGTTATTGTATATCTGCTGTGGTGTAGAGGTACTTCATGCAGACTGGTGAGCCCAAGGTCTGGGGTTCGAGACTGACAGGTGTATTTTATTTTGCTGCTGAGCAATACAGAGTGATTAAGGCACTTTTAATCAGTTGTAAACGGGTTTGCGTGGGTTTGCGATGCTTAGCTAAGCGCATACAAGCTCACACTCGTGCACCCCTGCTAACTACTGCTTAAAAGTGCTTATTCCCGCTAACCCCCGTGCTAATTTCTTTGAAAGAAAAGAAAATGGGGAGATAGGAAAGTGGTGAAAAAGGGGGCACAAAGAGGGAAAGGCAGTAGGGAAACCAGCTGGGATGTGCAGGAAGGGTGTAGGGAAGGCCCATAGCTGCCCATTTCTTTACCAGCAACAGCTGTGCATATGTTCGTAATTTGGTGTGAAATTTGCAACCTTCCACCCCTGAGAGAGGGGTGAGGACAACAGAGTATGTTGTACTGCCAATCATAATTATCAGTTTGCATGTACGGCGGACATGTGTGCGAAATGGGCAGCTATGTATGGAGCGTAATTTTTTTGTGGGAACAGATTGCCCTTTTTTTATTTTTTTTTCAGGTGAGAGTGGAATGTGAGGTAGGGGATGTAGGTATATTTGGGGAGGTAGGTTGGGGAGGTAAACAGACAAGACAAACAAGACGCATACAGGGGCGGAATTTGACACATGGGATGGGTGAACACAATTGACGGGGAAGGTTGTTTGGAAATCGCAAGCCCATGAGCCCACAGATGGTAACAGTGGAACTGAGATCCCCACCCATGGGCAGTCACCACTGCACCTTCACAGCCCCGAGGATGGCTGTGCTGGGGGCTGAGTAGGACGAGCAGGATCACCCGAGACACGCGCCACTCTCACCTCAAACTGGCATAGAGGCATAGAGGATCAGCGACTGAATGCTGGATCTCCCTACGCACCACAGCCATTCAAAGGGTGACAGGTGGCCCTTCTCCGCCCATGCTTGCACGGGGGGGATGAGCCCCATCCCCTGCAGCGCTTCCACCCGAAGGTGGCACAGGACCAATGGAGGAGGGGAGCCCGGGCTGAGCACCGGAGCTGCTAGTGCCAGGTGCACTCGCCAACTGAGGAGGGACAGGTGGGTCCGCTGGGACCGGCATTCCCATACATTCTGTGATTAGGTGTGTTTAATTACAACATAAACAACAGCATTCCAGATTAGTTGTAACAGCATGCAGTAATATTCCCATTAACCCAACACACCAAGGTTCCAACAGTTGAACAGCAAGCATAACACATGCATATATTGAACAACAGTGGATATTCCAAGAGCATGCAGAGATGTTTGGTAGCAACAGGCCACCATGAATGTGGTGTTTGAACAGGGCACATGCATCAACATCAATGCAAATATTTATAAAACAATAGGACATATTTCACAACAAATATTTAAGATTACACATACCCATTGCATGGTTTATGGACAAACAGTAGGGTGTAGAAAAAACCTCAGTTAACATCTTATAAACACTTTTACTCTACACTACATTCCTAGTGACTGCAGGTGTATATTCCCTACATGTATTATTACACTTGCCACCATACATTAGGTTGTGTAGTGGGTTTGGCTAGTTCAATATATACTTGACCTATATCTGACATACTAACTGTCCAAGATGCAGATGTTACTGCTACATATTTCATGGTTGCATTTATATTTCTTTATCTACATATCTGGATGTTTTCACATGACATTTTCACTTCAATTTGTACAGAACCCTGCATTTATTGAAACACACTCACATTTCTGGGGAACATTTTAGCATGCTACTTGTGTGCCAGATTTACTTATGCATCCAGCCAGTAACTGACTATTGAGGACTGTATATATGCTTCACAGCTACTAGCACTTCCATCACCAACTTTAGATGGGACTACAGAACTCTGGGTTTCCAGCACTTTCTGCAAGGGTACAACAACATTTCAAACTAAGTGACACACACACACTCCGAGTTTTAAACCTATATTACTGACATTACACACTTTTCCACAGGCTCACTCCTTTATTTGTTATAACAGTGCATATGGCAGACATATTGAAGACATATTATACCTTTATTAATGGGTTAGAACACACGTTTTCAGGCTCAGTCACTTATTTTATATGACAGTACCTGCAGAGGTTTTATTCCAGACATATGTTACCTTTCTTAATGGGTTACTACGCTCTTTTTCTAGCTCTATGAATTTTCGTATAACAGTACATGCACAGGACTTATTCAGGCCATTTTATGGCTGTATTATTGTACTACAACACTTTATTTCATGCTCTCTCCCCTATTTTATATAACAAAACAAGCACAATAATCACTAACCTGCCTGGTGGTGCAGCCTTTGCAGCCTATCAGTATAGGCTTGCTGATTCGCAGCATGGTCACCAGCAGCTGTGAAGTAAATGAAGGGATATTGAGACATACCTATCTGTTATACAAACTCAATTATCAATTCTTACATACTGCATTCCATGGCTACATACTCAAGTCGTGGGGCATCCTGCATCCCACGGGCCTCCTGGTTCCATTGGTTCAAGCAGTCCTGCTTCCATCTCTTCAGGTCTGCATGGTGGTGATGGATCTGCTCACCGGTGCGAGGAATGCCTGTGACACTGGTGAGGTCATGAGCTAACCGGTTCCAAGCCTCAGCCTTGTATTCCGTCCCTTGGAACTGGCCCTGCAGGAGTCTGGACTCATGATGGTGAAAAAAGAGCCAAACCATGTATTTCAACTCCTTGATGCCCCAGCGCTACGCTTGGAAGCGTGAACCCTCTCCTGCACCTGCCATTCTGACTGCAAATGTGAGCTACAATCAGTTATGGCGAGTATTCCTGCCTATGGGGCTTAAATATGCCTCATTTCCCACACTTTTTTGTGATTGGCCATTTTTGAGAATTCTAAGCTGACTGCAGACCTGCTTAGTAATGGTTAAGCTACCATTTCTAAGTATATGTATGCTAATAGTGGCTGTTTCCCCTAAGCTGTCATGGCTTAGTGGTTCTGTACTTTGATTATGATGCACAGGGTCCTGGGTTCGAACCTTGTCACTCTCTTTTATTTTAATACTGTCTAGACAGGCTAGGGGGTGTGGCTGCGTTTAAGCAACTTAGCTCTACGTTGCTCCCTGGTGCCCTGGTTGGAGTGGCGCGCACGTCCGCGCAAACACACTGTGCTGGGTAAAGCGCTATTAAACTATGAGCACCTCTGTTTAGCTGGGTAAAGCACTATTAAACTATGGGCACCTCTGTTTAGCTGGGTAAAGCACTACTTAACGGCAGGCTATTATATATCTGGATCCTTTAAAAATATATATATTGTTCACTGATACATTGGCCATTTCACTGCTTTTAATAAAATTTTAATCATATATGTCTGGTATTATTTCAAATACTGATTTAAAACATAAATAAGAAGGGGAGTGGTGGGACTCAAACCATAAATGCCTCCTCTTTGTGCATACACTCTACCATTACGCTATTGCAATTTCGTGTGAGTTGCATAAACATTCTTTCTTATGCTCTTCCATGTCGGAATTGCTAACTGTAGCTAAGCAATGGGCACACCCATGCACACACGCACAAATACGGGCAGCTATATCATGGATTTAAAAAAACAAATAAATATTTTACTTTTTATAACTGTGATGAGGGTTTACAGTGTCAGGGAGTGTGGTGTTGGGTGCAAGTACATTTGAGCGACCTCGCTCTTGCGTTTTGACATTTTTCTTTTACTACACTTGCAGGGGTGTGGACATTTAGACTGCTCGGCAGTCGGACATGCCCCATGCTTTCATACTCGGTCCGTGTAAGAGTTACGGTTGAGTCAGCGTGCCCTCATGTATATTCATGGCACACTGATGTCATACTGTTCAACTGCAGCCTCCGAGTAAGACTTATTAAGTCTTACACGGAGGATTTGTGAATCCGGGGGAGTATTGATATTTCCAACATGGTAAAAGAACTGTCCCCGTATGCTGTACACATGTACAGATCTTAAAGTTTGTTTCGGACTTAGGTTATGGAAATTATGATTTTTTTTCATATTTTGGTAAATAACTTTGCAAGGGAGCATCTAAATGTACCAAGTAATACCTCATTTTGAAGTCAGTATTGCTGGTTCCAGCATGGTAAAAGAACTGTCCCTGTATGCTGTATATATGTGCAGATCTCAAAGTTTGTTTTGGGCTTAGGTTATGGAAATTATAATTTATTTTTCATATTTTGCTAAATAACTTTGCAAGGGAGTATCTGAATGTGCCAAGTAATACCTAATTTTGAAGACAGCATTGCTGGTTCTAGCAAGGTAAAAGAATTGTGCCTATATGTTGTACACATGTGCAGATATCAAATTTGTTTTGGAGTTAGGTTATGGAAATTATGATTTTTTTTCATATTTTGGTAAATAACTTTGCAAGGGAGCATCTGAATGTGCCAAGTAATACTCATTTTGAAGACAGTGTTGCTCCTTACAACGTGGTAAAAGAACTGTGTCTGTGCACTGTACACATGTACAAATATCACAGTCTGTTTAGTCTTGTACAATTATGAAAATTATACATTTCCAATACTTCTCATTATTATGCCCATATCTTTGCGAGTGAGCATGGTGATCACACAAATGATGTATCATTTTGAAGCTGACATTCAGACGCACAACTTCTACACTGATATGTAGGCTCTGTCTGTTACAGACCATGAGATATTATGCTTTATTTATCAATTATGAGAAATATTATATTAATCACATTTCTGTGGATATCTCCATAAAGGAGCATCACACAGTAATGGTTAAGGTATCATTTTAAAGATGACATTCATACTAACAAATTACATACAAATTGTATGGGTCTACTTGGTACATTGACAAAGATATTGTGCTTTGCTTTTCCAAAAAGGCAAAAAATATGCACAATATCAACATTCCTTGCCAAATATTTAATAATGACTTTGATATGCACTATCGACATTTATACTGTTGGAAAGGTTAGTGTCTGATGAACAACTTTCGCTTTTACATTTTTAGTCTAGCTCTTATAGTTAAGGAGTTATGAACATTTGTTTTCTGTATGGTATTACAAATGGATTTTCTGAAAATGAGCTCAGGCTGCACTGTTGTTCCTATGGTGGAATTAAGCAGGCAGCTTTTTCTGAGCTGCTCCAGAGTGAATGAGTTAAGTCAGCACATACCAATTGAGTTGGGTATTTAGTTTATTGTTGCAGATATGGTAGGCGGGAGAGAACAATGTCAATTAACAACTACTATATTCCTGTAGTTTGCTTTACATTCCTAGTTAGTGCTGTTATCTGTACCTTACAAGTATTAGTACACTACCATATTGCTTTAATTCGGATAGTGGTATGGCTGTTGAAAACTATATACATGAACTGGTTTTACCTGCAGTATACACCTTTCACCTGGTATACCTGTGGAGAAATTGTTTGTTAACACTAACTGTTTCTATACATACTCCTAGATTCCAGGTTGCTGTTATGCACATAGCTGTCCATCTCTTTTTGCACAGACTCTAGGCATGTCTTGACCACATGCAGGTGAACTGTAACATATTTCGACTATTACCCACTTAAACCTTTCATGAATTACAACACTCTTATACAGGATTTCCTAGACAGTTATATTATGTAGCACAGTGTGGGTGACAGTGATGAGTGATACCTTATTATTCAGAGCAACTGCAACATTAGCAATGCCATACAATAACAGACTACACAGTAACAGTACAGGATATCAATCTTTTATTTCTTGGCACAGGGTTCGTATCTGTCAGACCTGTGGGAGCAATGTTTGTTAGCACTACCTGAATGTTGCCACACAAATTACCAGATTCCACATTACTATTATGCATATACAGCTCACTCTGTTACTGTACATACTCTGGTCACAGCTTGACAACATGGGGTGTAGATGGGACATACTTGACTTATTACTCTCATAACATTTTGGGGAGTTGCTAGAGTGACAGGTTTGTTCTCATAGATGTCTGACAATCAGCTGTATTTCTTTGCTGCCTAAACATCTGGGATCATCTTACTGATTTCCCAGGGGGACAGGGTGACAGGCAGCAGATATGGACCAATTTACTGGACATTCTGGACATATCTGTACAGGTGTGGGGTATTATTCTGTATGCATCCCACTACCACTCCCAGGATTCGCACCATGGCTGTGTCTGCAAAAAAATAAAACGCTGTCCATCACAGTTGTGTGTGCTATAAAGATACTGCTATGTATATCTTTCTGATTTCTGTCTATAATTCTCCTGTGGTTTTATATTCTGAACTTGCATTACAACACTTTTATACAGGATTTCCTAGACAGTTATGTTATGTAACACAGTGTGGGTGACAGTGATGAGTAATACCTTATTATTTAGAGCAACTGCAACACTAACAATGCCATACAATACCAAAGTAACCAGTACCAGTACAGGGTATCAATCTTTTATTTCTAGGCACAGTGCTTGTATCTGACAAACCTATGGGAGCAATGTTTGTTAGCACTACCTGAATGTTGTCACGCAAATTACCATATTCCACATTACTATTATGCACATACATCTCACTCTGTTACTGTACACACTCTGGTCACAGCTTGACAACATGGGGGTGTAGATGGGATATACTTGGCTTCTTACTCTCATAACATTATGGGGAGTTGCTAGAGTGACAGGTTTGTTCTCATAAATGTCTGACAATCAGTTGTATTTTTTGTTTGCTGCCTAAACATCTGGAATCATCCAACTGATTTCCCAGGGAGACAGGCAGCAGATATCGACTGATTTACTGGACATTCAGGACATATCTGTACAGTTGTAGGTATGATTCTGTATGCTGCCTACTACCACTCCCAGGATTCGAACCATGGCTCTGTGTGCTAAAAATACAACAGTTCACTTCTCAGTTGAGTGTGCTATTTGGATTTTGTTGTCTGTCTTTTCACTGTTTTCTGTCTATGTCTCTCTCAGTTGTACTATATGACCTCTTGGGATTACACCAGTCATATACAGACATTCCTACACATTTTATTTATGTAGCACAGTGTAGGTAAGAGAGCTTAATACAACAGTACTATTAAATGATTGCAAATCTACATTACCATATGATACCAGAGTAAACACATGCAGTCCAGCAGTTAGTCCTTTATTGTCAGGCTATTATGCTTTTATTTACATACAATCTATATGAGACTCTTCCTGCCTTATTCTCTGGTGTATGCAGTACGTGCCTTAAACAATATAGGTTTTATACAGGCAGTTAACTTACTACTACTTTTAGATTTATTTCCTATGACAGTACATGCAAGAGTATTACTAACCTGCCTCGCTTCACAACCGCTCCAAGTGACATCCATGGGCCTCCTGGTTCATAGCCTGCTCGCTTGCCACTATGAAGGACATAAGAGGAATATTTAGCCATACCTATCCATAATATACATGAGCTGGCTGGCAATTATTAAACAGGTAGTGGATTGATATACATGCCTGGGACCTCCCCTGTCTGCCTAGGATCCAAGAGATCCCCCTTTCACCGCTTCAGGTCGACATGATGATGCCTGACCTGCTCACCAGTTTGGGGTATGCCAATGGCACTAATGAGGTCATGGGCGAGATGGTCCAAGGCTTCCACTTTATATTGGGAACCCTGGTACTGGCCCTGCAGCAGTCTCTGGTCATGGTCTTTCACAAGGAGTCCTGCCATGACTCTGGACTTTTGGATACCCTAGCGCTGCACCCGAAAGTGCACACCCACTCCCATTCCAGACATATTGCCTACAAGGGGAAGCTACAACCAGTTATGAGATGTATTCCCACCTGTTGGGTTTAAATAGGGTCGATTTCCCACACTTTGCCATGATTGGACAGTTTTGAAAATTCTAAGCTATGGGCAAACCTGCTTACCTAAGGTTGGCATTGCTTAAAGGGGTATACCAATGGGCAGACTGAGTTAGCTGGCCTACACATTGCTTACACCTACTAAGCTGGGCTGGGCAATGCTTAGAGTTGCTTAATATTTAAGTTGCATTATATTTGCTTTTTGGCATTGATTTATTATTCATTACATAGGTTCATAGGTTCATAGGTTCATACTAGGCTATCTGCCCAAAGGCATTTATAAGCCTAGCCAGAATGTGTTTGCTTTCACCCCTCTTAGATTAGTTCCCTGTGCCTCTGTCCAGCAGAGCCACTAAAGTGATCCCCGAGGTAAACTTTCTGTTTCCCATCCACTCGTCAAGGTTTCTTTTGAAGAGTGTTAGCGAGGAGCTCTGCCTAATGTAAATTGGGATCTTGTTCCAAAGCATGGGAAGTCCCTGGGACATGAATCTATCCCTCCAGCACATCCTACTTATTGTTGTGGTGAGGTATAGATCCCTAGAGCGTGTGGCTCGAGGGGATAAGGTTTTCTTTAGCTGGAGCATGTCCATCAATTCTGGGTTGGACATGGCTTTGTATGTCAGGCAGAGATCACCTTGGAGTAGGCGGTATGCAACCAAGTACAACTGGAGTTTCTTCAGTCGAGCTGCATAGGGCATCTGTTTGAGGCCAGTGATCCTCTTGGTAAGGTACTTCTGCGGTCTTTCCAGCTGTTGCAGGTGTCTTGTAAGGTACATCCCAAATGGGGTGTTGTAGTCTATGATGGGTCTGATAAGTGATGAGTAGAGGGGCACAATGACTTCTTTTGATCTGAATGCAAACCCTTTTCTGATTAGGTGGGCCACGTAGAAGGATTTTCTAACCACTTTGGCAATGTGATTATCAAAGGTGAGATTACTATCTGCTTGGGTCCCCAGATCCCTTATTATGTCTTCCGTAATTAGGGGACTACCACCTATGTGGTAGTTTGTGGGTATTTTGTTTTTTCCAAAGGGGATGACTATGCACTTTTTGGAATTTAGCTTGAGGCCATGATTTTGACACCAGGTATCCATCTCAGTGAGACCCTTTTGGAGGATGTATGTGACAGCTGGAAAGTCAATTATAGCCCCTAGTTTGCAGTCGTCTGCGAACTTGGTCAGCCATAGTCCTCCTGTACTTGCCTGTACCTCTGAGAAGTATATGCCGAACAGGAGGGTTCCTAAGACTGAGCCCTGGGGATCACCACTTGTAACCGGTTTAGAGTCAGACCTAGCTCCCGCATCTCTCACCATGTGGGTACTGTCCATGAGCCAGTTGGCAACCCATCTTGTGACATAGAGGTTTATGTTCAGTCTGTTGAGCTTGTCTATAATACCAGAATGGGGAATGGTGTTGAACGCCTTACCGAGGTCTAGGTAGGCTGCGTGTACCACCTTTCCCTCATCTATACCCTTGGTAACTGTCTCAAAGAAGTCCACCAGGTTTAGTAGGCATGATCTGCTCTTAACAAAGCCAAACTGGGTAGGATCCAGTGTTTGGAGGTTCCCAATGTCTCTGTTAATAAGTTCCATGATGATGCGCTCCATAGCCTTGCAGACCAAGCCTGTCAGGCTTATAGGGCGATAGTTCCCGGGGTCTGTTGTGGCTCCACCTTTGTGGTGCAGAATAACCGTTGCACTACTCTATGGGTATGTAGCCTGTGAAGAGGCTGTGTTTGAACAGTGTGTTTAGGTGAGGGGTTAGTTTGTCTTTGAGTTAGTGCCACAGCTTGGGACACGGTCCAGTCCCATTGATGCTGTTATTTTGGCTTTGGAGAGGGCTGTTTTAACCAGAGTGTCTGTGATTTCAGGGACTCTACATTCTTCTGGTATGGTTATGGGCCCTTTTGGGGGTGAGAGGGGGGTGAAGTTTGCGCTGAACCTGTCTGCAAGGATGTTGGCGATATCGGTCGGTTCAGTGTATTTTGTGCCATTATGCACTAACTCTGAGAAGATCTGAGCATTGCCACTTAGATTCTTGACATAGCTAAAGAATGCCTTGTGGTTATCTTTGGAGTACTTGGCAATTTTTCTTTCAAAGCTTGCCTTGGATGATTTTATGAGGAATCATAGTTTCTTGCTGATACTGTTCAAGGATGTCTTCTCTTCTTGGGATTTTACTCTTTTCTGTACTAGTTTCCTCCTTCTATTGTATATTGTTTATGGCAGGAGTCCACCAGACTGGTTTCCTTTTCTTGGAGGAGTGAGTCTTGGTTTTGCTTGGGATTGCATGATCCATGCATTCTTGTAGCTGCCCATAGAATGCATTAATAAAGGTTTTTGCAGCTTGGACAGTGTTATCCTTCAGCATAGGGGCTTTGAAACTTTCCAGCTCAGTATTAAGTAACGCGAAGGTTGCTTTTGAAAAGTTTTTCACAATGGTTTTCTTGTCCGGGGATGGGGGCGGAATATGGATATCCAAAGTGATTTGTTTATGGTCAGATCTAACCAGCGAGGGGTTGACCTCTGGTGTGGAACACTGGTCGCCCATGTTGGTGATGACCAGGTCCAATATGTTGTCACCTCTGGTGGGAGTGTTGACCAGTTGAACCAGGGCATTTGAGTTTATAAATCCTAGGAAAAGTTGGGCAAGGTAGTTAGTTCTTGAGTAGTTCTCCCAGTTAATGTTTGGGTAATTGAAATCACCCAATATTAGGGTGTTTGGTAGGACCTTTATGTTTCCCAGTGTTTCCAGAAATGCAGAATGGGGGTCCTGGGACCTGGGGGATTATCTGTAGCAAGCTACAATTTGAATTGCAGTTTTGCCCATTGTTAGTTGCACATGGATGATCTCTGAAGCATCGTGCTGTGCCACTAACCTGGAGGTGGGGGTATCCTTGATGAATATGGATACGCCCCCACCTTTTGTATTTCTGTTTGGGTTCTGTGGCCGAAATGTATATGAGTTGTAGCCTGGTAGTGCTGGGGTGCTCTCTGGAGCCTTAAGCCAGGTTTCTGTTACTGCACATATATCGATTTTCTCCATACTGAGGAATGTCTCGAGTGCATGCATTTTAAGGTTTAGACTTCAGGCATTGAGTAGCATTGCCCTCAGTTTTTTGTTACTTGTGCTATTTATGGCAGTGGGTTTGTCTTTTGAGCCTTGCCTAAAAAAGGCACTATGGGGGTGGCAAGAGCCTTGGCCAGTATTCAAAAGTGTAAGGGTGACAGGTGCAAGCTGTCTCTAGTGAAGTAGCGTGGCTTGTCGAGCATGTCATCCTAGGTGAACAGAACCTGGATCCCCGTTGAATGACACCAGAAACTTAGCCAATTGTTGAAATCGAGAATTTCTTATTTATACTGTGGTATCATTCTTGGTGAGGGCAGGATGCTACTCAGGGTCAGGGTCATACCGGCCTGAGCTACTTGATCAGAGAGCTCTTCCATGTCTCTCTTCATGTAGTCCAGGGAGGTATGGCTCAGGTCATTCACACCAACATGGACAATGACAGAGTCATAGTTGTACTTGTTCTGGAGTGACCTGAGTGCATGGGTTATGTGGCGGTTCCTGGCACCTGACAGGCAGCTAACAGTAACCTTCTCCTTATTCAGCCTAGTGAGTGGGATGTCAGCATGCCTGACTACAGAGTCACCTATTACTAGTATGTTGGGTATGTTATTTTGCATTAAGGGCTGTGACTGCATGGCACACTGGTTTTGTGAAGTATGTGTTTCATGGTTTGTGTTGGGAGGGTGGATGTTTCTTGGATGTTTGCTTTGGAGGTCTCTGTTGGTTTTGCAAATTTTTATTTAGATCCTTCGAGTATGTCTTCATGTATTTATGTGTGTTTTTTGCCAGTGATGGTTTAATGGGTCTATGTAAGACTGGTGTTGTGAGTCTAGTATTTCCCTTCTCCTCTTGACTGTCTGATCCAGTCTTGGGTTGAGAGAGCTTGGCCTCTAGTTTTGCTGTATAACTGCATCTCTCACATGTATTAGTGTTTGGTGGAAGGAGGAGGGGGTTGTCTGTGTACATGAGGCAGTTGTAACATTGCCTCAAAATGCCCAGATTCACCAGTTGAACTGGAGAGTACATCTGAAACTGCCATTTGGACATGCCTGGATAGGTACAGTGAACTGTTTTACTGGATGGCTGGTAAGGTCGAATAGAGAGCCTCGTCCTTCTGTACAGTACAGGAGGGTCTAGTGCTAAGGTTTATAAGTGCTTGCTATAAGTTTTGAGTAAGTGCCGGGCTGAGAAATGAATGGCTTGAGTGCTTAAGTTGAAAGTTTGTCTAGCTCCAAGGGAAAAATTGAAGAGGAGACTCTGTAGATCCGGGAATAGTTTTACCCTAGCTAACCGGAGTTTCCTGGTGCGCAAAACCGGGAAAATATGGTATTTATAGCAGGGAAAAGAAAGAGATAGAATTTAGCCCAACATGGCCAATAAACTACTAATTTCTGGGCTGAAACCACTCCTCCAGGGACAGATAGGCTGCTGAAAGCTCCCCTCTCTCACAGGTGAACAGAGAAACTTCCTTCTATCCAAGTAAGGTATGGGCAAACACAGAGATTTATAACACAGCCCTGAATTCAGCACTAACCTGTAAGTATATGTATATATATATATATATATATATATATATATATATATATATATATATATATATATTTTTTTTTTTTTTTCTTTTTTTTCAGAAAATAAAGCAGATACATTCAAAAAGCAGTTTAAAAGCACACAAAATGCTACATGTTTGTGTTTGGTATCCATGATTCATGTGTACATACACTGTATGGAGTCCTTGTGTATATTAGGGGATTTTAACACTTTATTATAATGACACCTCACATCTGGGCTTACTGCAGTACTCCAGTTCACATATTTATGCTATGTAGTAGGTTATACAACATAAAACTGTATATAGATTCCCTTCACATATTCAGTTTGATTTTCCTATAGTGAGGATCTGTTTGGTGATACCACAGTCTTATGTATGGCTGTGTTAACTACTGTGACTATAGTGTGCAGAGTTTTGGGTTCAAGACCTACAATGGCTATTTATTTTGTTTCTGGCCAGGACAGAGGCTGTTGCATACAGAGTGATTAAGGCATTTTTAAGTAATTGTAAGTGGGTTTGTGTAGGTTTGCGCGAAGGTAAGCAATGCTAACCTTCTGTTAAATATGCTTACAGAGAGTTAGCTTTAATATTGCTTAACCTGTATGCGCATTGCTTAATCCCACACAAACGGGCTTAAACTCGCTTACTATTGCTTAACTATGCTTACTCCCACTTACTACTGCTTATTAGTGCTTACACTTGCTTACTAGTGCTTACTCCTGCTTACCACTGCACTAATTTAGACAGTAATGTCTAATGGTTCTTAGGTAGGTGGTGGATTTGGAAACTTTATGGAGTTATCATTCATTACACATTTTACCTTCCATTTGTATCTCTGATTCCTGTGTACATATACTATATGGAGCACTTGTGATTATCTGTGGACTTTGCAACATTATGACACTGACACCTCACATCTGCATTCAGTGCAGTACTCCAGTTCACAAATATATGTTATAAATATATACATGTTATAAATATATTTTATCGTAGGCTATGCAACAAAATTAATTGATCATACAGTGATTTGACATGGAAATTGGAATGTACTGAAGTGGGACTCGAACCGGGAATGACTGCTCGTAAGGTGAATGCTCTGCCCACTACACTATTGTTGTATTGCTTCATTTGCATATATCTTGCTTTTTATCCTCTTGTGCTATTTAAGCTGCATTAACCGAAGCTAAGTGATGGGCAAACCCGCGCACATATGGTTAAATTTAATCTGTTTCATAAAAAAAAACTATTCTTTATATTTTATGTTTAACTATTGCTCTTGTAAACATGGGGGGATGTTGTTGGGGGTATGCGTATATCTACAAAATGGATAAACAATGAAATATTCAGGGAGTGCAACTGGTTTACATATCTATAAAAAACATTTGACTTGGAATTATTGATTATTGCAAGGATTCAGGCATCTTGAATTTTACTGAAAAAACTCATCTGTTCAATTATATATTTATGACTGTTTGTACAAATATGAAAACACTCCTTTTAGGTCTGAAATCAAGCCAACAGTATAGATAGACACCTATGAGTGGTCTTGCTCATTCTTGTATTGCTACGCTGCTGTTCTTCATTGCAGGGGCATGTATATTCTGACAGCTCTGCTCTCAGACACGCCCCCTGCACTCGTACATGCTCCGTGTAAGTTTAGGAGCTCAGGCAGCGCGCCTTCATTAATATGCATGGTGCGCTACCATCCTGCTCCTAAACTGCCACTTCTGTGCAGGACTAAGTTAGTCCTACACGGAAGGATAGTGAATCCGGGGGTACATGTTGTTACCTTTTAATATAGCTATGTCAGTATTTATACTTTGCAGATGTATTACGATTGCACGTTATGTCTTGGGCTGTCAATATAATGTTCATAGTTTACTTAAAGTTACTGATGTTTTAAAAACAGGTATGCTATTCAGTAAAAAAAAACAGTTATGTTATTCAGTAAAAAATGGGCCGCAGTGGTACAGCAGTTATCGTTGTTGCCCCACAACAAGAGGTTCTCCCGTTCGATTTTCCGCTGGAGCGCCTTCTGTGTGGAGTCTGCATGTCCTCCCCATGGTCGACTGATGTCTAAAGACATGTAGGTAGGTGCGTGAGTGAATGGGTTTGTCTTCTTTGAAGGTTGGACATCGGGCTGGCAACTCGTCACCGTAAAAATCCACTGCCAATCATTAGCAGACCGGAGTTCTGCTGTGGTGACCCCTAACCAGGAAAAGCGGAAAGACTTTGTTATTCAGTAAAAGATGTGGATGAAATGCATAGATTTGCTTAATTGTGAAATAGTTTACATACCAAAACAATGATTAAGCATTCCCTCCATCAATTTGTGTTTAAAACTAGTTTCATAATAGATTGTAATACAGCTGTTTTAAACAGTAATGAAACATTTAAACTAGTATTACATAAAATAATAACCTCTGAACGCCTCCATCTACAAACTAATACCTGCTCCCTTAAATTCAGGCAGAGATGCCAATGAGTTCAAAAATATCTAGTAACATCCAGAAAGCTATACATATTTTAAGTATACCATGTAGCACATTTTGCACACTGTTTACTTCACGCAAAGCCCATTCATTTGTGTATTATATTATCACTAAACATCTTATAGTTCTAGCAAAACAAATATAAATACTACAGCTATCTTGCCATATAAGTAAATCTTACTCAGATATTGAAGTCAGATTGCCTGAAGCAGTAATCCTGAATATATATATTAACTGTCTATCTGAAAGTGTTTATTAATCTTGACTTGTCATGCACTACAAATCAGATGTCTCACTGAGTTTTGTAGAATATATTTCCTACACAGGCTTCTTTACAGAATGACTACAAGCAATATATCGCATCCAAGGGATCAGTTCAGAAATCAAAGCTTAATAATGCAGTGCAACAGATACATTACTAAGGTATGCAGAAGATGAAACTCTGAAATAAAATAAACATGTTTATGAAGCCATCCCTGACAGATAGATGGATACATAAATGCATGCATACATGTGTGCACACATACTTGCATATCTACATACATTTACAGGGAGCTAGATATGTGGACAGATAGATAGGCAGGTATCTAATTCTCTGGTGATGCACATTTCGAAGACTTAAGAGTCTGGTTATAATTTTCATGGAGATCATCATCATCAACAACCCCTTTCTTCCCATTCTTTACATGGAGATGGGGTGTCATGTTAACTGTCGTAATATCTCTCAATTCAATGTCATACTCCTGCCCTCTCTGGCACTCACGCTTGACTGTCACAGAGCTTTTCTCACAAAATCCATCCAACTCTTTGCTGGAAACCCTTGTTTCCTCTTGCCTTCTTCCTGTTTGACCCAAATCTTTTTCACCAGATTGTCTTCTGCTTTTTAGCACATGTGCCCAAACCACCATAATCTGTTCTCTTTTACCTTTTCTGCAATTAGAGCTACTTTGACTACTGCTATTATGTCATTTTTTCATCTGTCCCACAGTGTGCATCCTGCTACCCTTCTCAGGTGCTTAATTTCCATCACCTCTATCTTCCTCATCTGTTCTGCCTCATTCAGCTCCAGTTCATGGAGATCAGTAATGTATTTTTTTATTTTCATACTCATGTTACACGTATCTTGCATATTTTTTCCTTTTTCTTTCATACGTAATTATCTCAAATGCATGTGTCTTGTATATTTTCTATATTTTTTATGTCTATATTCTTCTTTTATCATTGTACTTTTTTGAGTGATATTGGTATGCTGTTGTAAACTATATTCTGTGGAGCTTTTCTCCCCAGGCCTTCACTGAAAATGTATTCTTGCCCAGTCGGACTTTCCCAGTAAACAAGTGCTAATAAAATAATAAATATCCCACTCTGTTTACTCCACTCACTCCACTCCCCTACCCTACCCCCAATCTCACCTACCCCTGCTCCACCTAAATTTATACTTAACAAACCCCACCCACAAAATAACACCCAATCAAAATCCAGACTACAACTAATTAAATCACCACCACTACTTGTCATCTAGCAGTACTTACAACTAACAACAGCCTACGTTAAATTCCCAATCTTGAACTAATACACTAAACACCACTCAAAAGCATTACCAACCTCAAACCTTAATACACCCTAAACACTCTAAACTCTAAAATATCTCAGTACCAACAATGTTTCATTTTAATAAGAATCACGTACACATAACAACCCTCAACATCTCCATTATCTCATTGCTATTGCTTTATACTCCCTCACCTCATACTATGGTTCACTACAATCTACTAGTCCCCCTCTGTGGCAAACCTTAACACTACCCCACCCACATACTACATTAAACTGTATAATAGCACCCTCCTTTTTCAATGCTAACTACATAGATTACCATACAGGAAATTCCAACCTCTAGCACCCTCATCCCAAGATCCTGAAAAACACACCAAACGTCAAAACAAGCTCACCAAACTCCTGCTATACATTATTAAGCAATTAAACTGCTCTGGGGACACTCACTCTAATCCAGGTCCAATTTCCCCTTCACAATACAGTAAAAAGCCCTACCACAAACAATCATGGACTATTATTTCAGAGAAATAAGTCTTCCTTTCTGCTCCTTAATATGAATGTAAGAAGTATTGCAAGTAAGGGTTATGAGTTGCATGCCCTACTCTCTCACTACTTTCCTGATACTGTACTATTAACAGAAACTTGGCTAAAACCTGGCAATAATAGCAACAAAATCACAACCTACAAATACAATATCCTTCATAAATGACAGAATAATCAAAAGGGGCAGGGGAGTAGCATTCTTATACAAAGATCACATAATACTAGACTATTTAAAACGAACTGTCCCTGATTTTGATAACGGAGAACTTATCTTTGTAAAAATGCAAATTAATCCTAAGAAACACATCAGTATCATTGGGGGTTACATCCCACTAGGAAACAACATTCCCACACTAGAAAAAAACATTAGACTGGATCTCTAACTCCCTTCCACAAGAAACAATCCTGATGGGTGACTTCAACATTGACTGGCTTAACTGCTCCTCTCAGAATCCAACATCCCATATTAACACCCATGGGTTCTCCCAACTCATCACATCACCCACAAGGACTGACAAAACTATCAAAAGACAGTCTATCCCCAACTGGGTTCTGGTCAACAACCTCACCCTAGCTTCCCAATCAGGCTTTCTTCCTGACAACCTGAGCAACCATCTGCCAACCTTTCTCATTAGAATCCATACTCATCAAACTAGGGAAACCACCTACTGCCTAATTAGGAGCAAAAAAAAAAAGACATTATCACCAACTGGTTCATCTCTGCTCTAAAAAGCTGCAACTAGGAGCCACAAAGGCAGCTACCCCTAGAAGAAGCTGTTGACTGCTTCAACACAACCTTCTTAGATAGACTAAATTGCCATGGGCAACCCTAAAACCATCAGGGTAAAGGCTAACCATGCACCATGGCTAACAAAAGAATGCAGATCCCTACTCAAGGCCAGAGACAAAGCATGGCTAAAGTATCACAAAAACAAAACCCAAATTGCAAAGCAAACATTTTTATAACTATGAAACAAAGCCAAAAAAACTTGTAAAAATAGACAAAGTCAATTACTACCACAATATCCAGAAAAAAACACCACGATAACCCTCAAAAGTTCTGGATCTCAGTTAATAATATACTAATGCCAGGTAAATCTGCTACTCCTGATCCATTAACAACTAACAACTCTGACAATATACCAACTCAATTAGGTTCATAGGTTCATAGGTAAGTACTACGCCATCTGCCCGAGGGCATCTATAAGCCTAGCCAAAATGTGTTGGCTTTCACCACCCCCCTTAGATTAGTTCCCTGTGCTTCTGTCCAGCAGAGCCATTAGTTCCCTGTGCCTTTGTCCAGCAGAGCCACTGCAGTGATCCCCAGGATACATTTTCTGTTTCCTAATTTCAATAAATACTTTACAGAAACTATACAAGCCCTTGCAATTTCTAATTGCATTTCCAAAAACTCTGTCCATATCACACCCCAGCAAAACACGAGCTCACAAGATAGTACAAACAACTTTTCATTATACCCAGTATCTGCTAATACCATAAAAAATACTGAAAAAGCTAAAACCAACCACCATCACAGCAGACAACCCCCTACTGACTTTCTGTAAATCACAGCTGAAGCCCAGTTGCCATACTCATCAACAGATATATATCAGAGTGCTAATCTCCCACATTCTACCTCTACACAAAGGAGAATTCCACAGACTTTACTAATTATCATCCAATTGCCATTCTGTCACCCCTATCTAAAATACCAGAGAGAGTCATACATACCCAACTCATGGAATATCTTCACATACATAAACTACTTTCAGATACTCAACACAATTTTCGCCCCTTTCACAGTATCACCATGGCCCTAATGTCCTTCACTAGCACAGTAAACCACTATAGAAACAATGGACGATTTGTATCTGCCATATTTTTGAATTTTTCAAAAACCTTTGACATGATTAATCACAAACAACTCATCAATGTTCTCTCAACTCTAAACGTAATAGCTCCATTATTGCCTGGTGCCAAAACTAACTATCAGGATATTAGCCGGCAGTCAAATGGTAACACCACCTTTCCTCTCTACTCCCAGTTACCTTAGGGGTTCCACAAGGCACAATCCTTGGGCCCCTACTATTCTCTTTCTTTACAAATCAACTCCACACCTCCATACCTCAAGCCTCAGTGATACAATATATAGAGGACTCTACCCTAATACGTACAGCCTCCTCCCTACAAGATCTCCAGACCATAACACAAGATTGCTTCCTATCCATGGAAAGAGGGCTCACCAACTCTCAACTCATTCTAATTCCCAACAAGAAAAAGCTCCTCATCTTCTACCCAACACCTGCCCCCTCTAATGCCTTGTATTTTAATATCCTATCCAGAAATAAAACTACTCAACCCAGTAACTCACACTAAACTGCTAGGAGTAGAAATCAACAATAACTTAACATTCGATATCCACATAGCTCAAACCATTAAGAAATTCCACAAGAAGCTAAATCTTCTATGTAGAAACAAACAATTCCTAAAACCAAATACAAAAGCCACCATTGCTCGCACACACCTATTGTCAACTCTTCTATATGCCTTCCCTTTCTAACCAAACTTCGTAAAGTTGATCTAAATAAAAACGAAAGTTGTTACAATAAAATTGCCAAGTTTGCCACTGATGCCTCATAGAGGACACATCATTGTACATCACTTAGACAAATAAACTGGCTTGAACTTCTTCAGTTACTACACTTTAACCAATTAAACTTTGCATTCAAAATGCTGCACCAATCTGATAAAGTCCCTGCTCTCCATAAACTTATATAACCATACACCTCTTCTAGATCCCTTCATTCAACAACAAACTCCTCCTAGACATTACCAAAGCTAACAACTCAGCTGGGGATTCACTCTTCTCAAACTCCATTCCTAAAATATGGAATAAACTACCAACCCCAATAACCTGCAATGGTTCCTTAATACAGTTTAAAAAGCTCCTTAAATCACACTTACCTCATTCACTCCAATTGAGCTCAGGAAGTTTGCACTGTAACTACCAATGGGCAGAGCCTAAGCCTCTTGACAGAATCAAAATATATTCTCACATTTCAAAACACGTTCATACCTTTGAAACCATAGGGGTTATGAAAGAAGGATGAATGACACATTCTTCAGCACAAACTATTTTTACAGAGGTAATACTCTTTAAGTTCTAGGTCTTAAACCAAATTGTATAAGTCACAGTAGACAAAGTAACTCTTACGTTTATAATATTTTGTAAACAACTTACAGTATCTCAGCAACCACTCAAGTTACACACATACTGTCAACAGCATTTTATTCATTGATCACAAAAAAATCACACAAGGTGATATATCAATTTTGTGTGGAATTTGGTGTGGTGGTGATTTTCATTGCTTTTGTATTGGATTTTATTCATCAAGCTGAGAGTTTTCATATGAGGCTTAGTAGTTCTGTCTGTCACTTGGTTGTTGAGATATTTTCAAAAAATGTATAAATTAGAGCTATATAAATTAATATCATAAAATCAAGATTTAATATCGCTTTTCCTGCTCTAGATATAGGTCAGATATTAATGAAGATGAGTTTGCCATTGCGTAAGCTTTGAAAATCTTCTACATAGCATGGTTTTGGAATTATCGATGCAAGTATGAACAATTAATATTTGACACTCAGAGGCGTCAGTAGTAAGTAATTGCAGATGCACCTGGAGGCATCACTCAGATGTAATGAGTTAATAGGCACCTGACTCTGTTCTTGCCACTGTTTTGGATAAGCCTAATCTCATTCTCTTTCAACACAAAATGCTCACTGTAGGCTGTCTTAAATCAAGATTGTACCTCAGCTGTACAGAAATTAGAGCCTCTTTCCTAGTGAAAGTATATATACTCAAGTAGGATGCACAATGTAAATGTTTGAATACTATGGTTCATTTCAGTCAAATTGTAAATTTTCTTGTAGGATGTGTGATGCATTGTTACCTCTATATAACTGTATCATTCATCATTATGATAGATGCATTATGTACTGTTACTGCTATGGAATTGGATTGTTCATCATTATGTTAACTGCTTGTGAATGTTGCCATACTTCCTCATATCTTTGTATTTCTTCTCTATATGTGTGTTTTTCTTACAACTGGAGCTTTTCTTCAGGGCCTCAACTGAAAAAGGACCTGTGTCCAGTCGGACTTTCCTGGTAAACAAATGTAAAATAAATGTATTTATTTATTTTATTTATTTATAGTTTGTTTGCCAGGATAGTCCATTAGGCCATGAGGAGCCTGTTTTCAGTGGAGTCCTGGGGAGAAAAGCTCCAAAAAATTGCAAATTACAGATTTAACATAAGAGTAGCTTATTAGAGAAATGTAATGTGCACAAATGAAGCAAAATTAAACAAATAGAAAAACACATATTGGTAGATTACACACATTAGTACAATGCAATACGAGTAATATTTACAAACAGTCAAAGTTTTTAACAGTTTAACATATTAGCACAATGCAATAGCAGAAACAGTCTAAATGTTTTAACAGTTATGCTGATTCATGCAGTTAATTTCTAGGCTACTAAATTGTACCATTCTAGGAGTTATGCTAATTCCTAGAGTTTATTAGGGGTACAAAACAATGGGAGGCTATTGTGAATTATAGCCTATAGAGAGGAGCTATAGTGAAGGGAGATTATGTGGGGTGGGAACAAGAGCATTCCCATAGTGAAGTTAGGTTTTGAATGAAGAGAGGCTGCTGGTGGTGCAGATGAAAGGAGGGAGGGAATTCCAGTGTCATACTAGAGAGAAAGACATTAGACGTTTGCCTGGTGGATGGGCAGTTTTATGCAGTTCAATTAGATTTTGGGAATTAGATCTCAAAAGTCTATTTGTTTGGTGCATTTTAAAGGTGGTGGCAAGAGATGGACAGAGAGAGGTGGTGAAAATAAGTTTGTGTGCTTGGACAAGTTGAATATAGATGAGTTAATTGGACAGCTCAAGCCAATTCAGTTGGTGTAGGGCAGTGCAATGACAGGAAGTGGATTTATGGCCAGTTGCAAATTTTATTTCATTATAGCAAGAGGAGAGTTTAGTCTTGAGGGAGGATTGCAGATTAGTAAGGATAGAGGCACTGTATATGAGGGATGGGATAAGGTAAGTGTTTGCGAGGGTGAGCCTAGTGGAGGGAGAGATGAAACGGTTGTGGCGGTAAAGCATGCCTATTTTTTGTTTGTTTTTTTTTATATTTACTTGTAGATGATTATCAAACTTTAGCTGGTCATTGATCAGGACTCCTAGTAGTTTAGCATTAGAGACTATTTCAAGAGGAGTATAATTTTGACTGGTGACTCAGAATGAGGCTTTATCTAGGGTGGTGGTTTTGGAAGCCGTAAATATCACAAGTTTAGTTTTAGTAGCATTGAGTGCTAGATGGTTGTCCATCATCCATTGCTTAGTGGAGGAGAAGGGAACTTGGGTTAATTTAACTAGGGTGGGTATAGAAGAAGCAGAGCAGATTATTGTTGAATCATCGGCATATTGGACAAGGTTGGCATTTGGGATGGCTTGGTAGAAACCGTTTATGAATATATTGAATAGCAGGGGGGCTAAAATTGAACCAAGGGGGACACCTTTGGGAATATTGAGAAAAGGAGAGGTGGCTTTTTTTCCATTTGACTTCTTGTTGCCTGTTTGAGAGGTAACTGGTAAACCAGTTAATAGAGGAGTGGGATAGATTTAGTTTGGAGAGTTTAGAGAAAAGAAAGTTATGAGAGATAGTGTCGAATGCCTTAGAGAGGTCAAGGAGGAGAGCGGACATGATGTGGCCAGTGTCACGGGCCTTATGAACTGTTTCTAGGAAGGAGAGGAGAACTGTGGTAGTGCTGTGGCCAGGTCTGAAACCATGTTGAGTAGGGGTTAGAAGTTGGTTGTTTATGAGGTAAGGTAGAAGTTGTAGATGGATGCATTTTTGGAGAAGTTTAAAAATGGGGGATAAGATAGTGAAAGGTCGAAAGTTTGTGATATTATTTTTTTACCACCTTTATGGAGTAGAATAATAAAAGCCTTTTTCCAGAGCTGCAGAACTTGACATTCAGCAATAGATCGATTTATAAGAATGCAGATGGGAAGAGCTATGCCTTCTGTGGCAACTTTTAAGAAATATGAGCGTATATCATCAGGGGCATTGGAGCCAAGTTTCAATGTTAGTAGAAATTTTTTTATGGTGGCTGTTGGGATGGGGTTGAAGGAGAAAGGAAGAGGTTGGGATGAGGTGATGCTAGGGAAGGGAGGGCTAGGTGGAAATAAGGGTGGGGAAGCTGAATGGGAAGTGAAAGATGATGCAAGTTTACTTATGGAATCGATAAAGAAAGTGTTAAATTGGGTGGCTAAGTCCAAATCAGAGGCATCTGGATCAGGGCAGAAGTTCTCTTTTTTGCCAGGGTTGAGAAGGGAGGAGATTCCATGCCAGAATTCTTTGGAGTTAGTGTTATGGTTGGTTTGGAGTGTAGATAAGTAGGCTTTGCAGTCTGAGATAATAAGTTTTGTTTTTACTTTGTTACGAAGTATTTTAAATTCATTAAGGGTGGTGATAGTTTTATTTTTGGAGTAGTGTTTCCAGGCTTTATCCTGGAATCACATGGATAGTAAGGTATTTTTAGTTAGCCAAGGTACAGTGTTACTTCTTATGCATTTTGTTTTCAGAGAGGCAAAAAAGTCAAGCAATTTAAGGAAAGTTGAGTTAAAGAAGGTAACAGCATTTTCTAAGGGAAGGGTTTTTAGTGGGTTCCAGTTAATTTTTTTGTGGATTTGAGAATGTGCTAGGATTAAAGTTTTTTAGACAGTGAGTGAAGGCGTAGGTATGAGTTAGTTGTATGGAGGAGGGAAGACGGTGGGCAGAAGTGCGGAAGTGGTCACCTAATGGGTTGGGCAGAGTGCCATTATCAGAGATGTAATGTGGATGAGAAACTAGAATCCAGTCCAGGGTGCTTCCAGTAAGGAAGTTCTTGGAAGGCATAGTTGTTGAGTTAATAAGCTAAGTGAAGTTGCACAAGTTTATATTAAATGAGTTTGTAGGAGCTTGAATTGTTGCCCAGTTAATATTAACATCACCCAGGATTATAGTTTCATTAGTGATGTTGTTAGAGAACCAGCAGAGAATATCTTCAAGGGTTGAGATATTGTCTCCAGGAGGGATATAAAGGGAGACTATGTATATAAGTTTATGTTTGTTTATATGAAGTAGGGCTGGAATTAGTTCTGCCTTGCCAAATTTGGGAATAGGTTTGGTATAGGGGGTAACTATGTGGGATGATGAGTAGAGTAGAGCAACTCCCCCTCCTTTTTTGTGTGTTCTACTTTTCCTAATTATGGAGTAGTTAGGTGGTGTTAGTTCAGAGTCTTTTATATGGGGTTTAAACCAGGTTTCTGAGATGGCCAGAATATCGGGTTGGTTATGGAGAAACCAGGCATGGAGGTTAGAAATTTTGTTGCATATGCTCTGAGCATTTAGAGCTGAGAAACAGAGGGTTTTACCAGTTGTGGGAGGAGGATGGGATAGGGAGGTTGAGATGTGTTGGGGAGAAGGGCCAGGGTTTGGGTGAATGTTGCCGGAGAGAAGGGTAGAGATGAGATGGCAGAAGAGGTATTTGAGTTGCTTGGTATGTAATCTATGGGGTGTAAGCTTTATGGGGATGTGGCTAATACAGATATGTGCAGAGTTTTTGAGGTTAGATAAGAATTTGTAGGTGAAGAGCATGCTATTATTGAAGGGGTAGAGACCGGGTGATATGCAGGTTGAGGAATATGTGTGCATCATGGAGACTGGGTTAGTTGTATGAAATGGGGGTGGGTGATTTGCACTGAGAGTTTGGGTGAGATAGGTTAGGTGAGATATGGTAATAAGTGGTAGTATTTGAGTTAGAAGTGAAAGAGGTTTGGTAGACATGATGACTATTCAGGATATAATGGAGAGTGACAAATAAATGGCGGTGGGTGATTTGCACTGAGAGGTTGGGTGAGATAGGTTAGGTAAGATATGGTAATAAGTGGTAGTATTTGAGTTAGAAGTGAAAGAGGTTTGGTAGACATGATGACTATTCAGGATATAATGGGGAGTGACAATAAATAAATAAATAAATAATCTGCGGTGGTGCAGCGGTAGCGTTGTTGCCTCACAGCAAGAGGTTAACTCCCTACTAAAGCCAGGCAAAACCACAACCCCAGCACCCATCTCTACTAACAATACCCTAGACATAGCTTCTCAATTTAATAACCATTTTACTAAATCCATCTTAGCCCTGTCCAGTCAAATAACCAAAAATAGTCTACCTCAGTCACAACCTAACCTATCCCACACCATTCCCTCTTTCAGCCTATCACCAGTGTCCATCTCAACTATCAAAACACTCCTCCTAAAACTAAAGCCAACCACACTAGCAGCTGATAACATACCTGCTGCATACCTAAAAATGGCTAGTGACTCCCTATCATATCCTGTCTCCATCCTTATCAACCACTCCATATTAGAATCCTACATACCCAAACTCTGGAAAGTATCTCACATCATTCCTCTCCATAAAGGAGGGAATTCTTATGAATTCTCCAACTACCGACCTATTGCCATCCTTTGCCCCTTATCCAAAATTCTTGAGAAATGCATCCACTTGCAAGTGATGACATTTCTTAACACACACAATCTACTATCTACCACACAACACGGTTTCCGTCCACATCACAGCACTACCACAGCCCTTCTATCCTTCACTAATTATATAAACCTTCACAGGAATGATAACAAATATGTATTGGCCATTTTCCTAGACCTCTCAAAAGCATTTGATATGGTCTCCCACTCCATTCTACTAGACTCACTAACATCATTATCCTTCACCTCCTCTACTATAGCCTGGTTCAGAAGCTACTTGTCTGACAGGCAACAATCAGTCCAGTGGAAAGGAACTCTGTCTACACAACTTCCAACCAACATAGGAGTCCCACAGGGCTCTATACTGGGCCCACTATTGTTCTCTGTTTTCACAAATAACCTCAAATGCTCTACACAACATGCCACACTCATACAATATGCAAATGATTCAACCCTGATCTGTTCTGCCTCATCTCCCACCACCCTACATACACTCACTCAAGATACCTTTATCTCAGTAGAAAAATGGATATCGGGTATCCAACTAATTCTAAATCCCAAAAAGACAAAACTGCTACTATTTACCCCTAATAGATAAAAAAAAACTCTCCTTTATCATAACATCTAAGGACGGCACCACCATCTTCCCTTCTAACCACACCAAACTTCTGGGCATTGAAATAGACAATAATCTCCACTTTGATGTTCACATCTCACATACCATAAAACTAGTACACAAACAACTAGGTTCCCTATACAGGCATAAGTCCTTTCTCTCACAAAAAACAAGAGTCACTCTTGCACAAATCCACCTCCTCTCAACTCTATTATATGCAGCACCAATCTTTACCCAAATCAGACAGTGTGATCTAGACAAACTGGAATCGTGCTACAATAAAATAGCCAAGTTTGCTACTAACTCAACCTATAGAACCCATCACTGTGCTGCACTAAAAGAACTAAAATGGCTTGAGCTACCACAGCTACTTAACTATCACCAGCTGGGCACAGCCTACAATATTCTCAAATATCCTGAAAAAAAACCCTCGTTATCCAACCTACTTACTATCTATAATGCAAACCGGTACCTAAGATCCAGTGAAAAATCTCTTCTCTCCATCACCAAGGCTAACAATAATGCAGGGAAAGCGCTCTACTCCCACACCGTTGCCAGAAATTGGAACTCTCTTCCCCTATCCGTGTCCACTGCCCCCTCCACATCCATATTCAAAAACTCCCTCAAATCGCACCTTCTTAGTACCTGGTTATGCCCTTGTATCATGTAACCCTACCCATACTACTATTAACTCCCCAAATTCATCTCTGATCACATGCTGGAGCTCTGGTCCCCTGTAGGCTTGGTCATCTGAAAGGGTACTTTTAACTGTAAAATCTTACTTGATATATTTTCTTTTCTTACCAATGTATGACTGACATTGTCTTTTTACCCATGTTCTATATCTTTTTACCTGGAGTGTTTTTATTAATTCTTGTTATATTACTATGCTCAGCATACATTATGTAACCTGTTTTGTGTATTATGCTGGATGTACTGTATTTGTATAAATTGATGTTGGAGCTTTTCTCCCTGGGCCTCCGTTGAAAATAGACCTGGTCCAGTCGGAATTTCCCGGTTAACAAATGTAAAATAAATAAATAAATAATTAAATAAATTTGATTCTCGGATGGAGCGCCTTCTGTGTGCAGTCTGCATGTCCTCCCCGCGGTCGAGTGGCATACAAAAGGCATGCGTAGAATGGGCGTGCCTTCGTTGAAGGTTGGGCATCAAGCTGTCCCCTCGGCACCCGTAAAAAAATCTACTGCCAATCATTAGCGGACCGGAGTTCCGCTCTGGCAACCCCTAACCAGGAAAAGCCGAAAGAAGAAAAAGAAGACAATAAATAAATAAAAAATAATTATGCTGCACCCTCCAGCAGTTATCAGGTTGTAATGAAGCCAGTAATTTTTCTTGGATTATTTATGTAAACAGACATAAAGAGCCAAATGCTTCCTTTATGAGTCTGCAGACAACTGTTTTCTGCCACCTGAAACCTTTAGTACAGCCTGAAAATGGCATTCTGTGTAGAACATAAACATAGTTGACCATGGCCAGATGCTCTAATTTTATTTCATGTAACAAATCTGCTGAAAACTATAACTGGGTACTGTTACTGAACTTACGTCTGTATCTCTGCTGGCAGAACAGCTAAATCATCTTGAACAGGCAACATTTTAACAATTGTGACAGAGAATGATGAATTAATGTGAGTGGTCTTAGGACCTTATGCTCACTTAAATGGCACACCATCTGAACAGTTTTGTTACACAGTAACATTTCTATCAAATCAGCAATTATACTTTTTGGACAGGTCTTTCAGTACCAAATTTCTGCTCCAGATGACTGATTTACATCCAGAGTTTTATACTGAAAGACATTTCTCTTAGTTATAGATATTTTCATGGAGTAGTTTCTCCAGCAGTTCTGGATTGTGCATCTAATGTTTTATTTTCTTTAGCATCTGCACCTGGTGATGTCCCAGAGAGAGAGAGAGAGAGAGAGAGAGAGGAGAAATTGAACTTTTTATCTCAAAAAATGCAGCAAGTACTTTATTTAATATTTCATATACTGGGTCAGTTTTTCTTCATATCAACTTTTGGTAGCATATTTCCTGTTACTAGATTACCAGGTTTACTTTTATAACCTTCTAGATAGCCTGAGGTGAATTGTATATATATTTTTTACAGTTTGGACCCTTGACAGAAGCTGATGGTGGAGTAGAATGAAATGTGTCTTAATACACCAATGTCTTATACGTAGAAAATGATGCATCTAACATCTATGCCTAAACTGCAAGTAATTATCAGAATTTGCAGTATGGTGAAGTCATCACAGGCAAAACAGTAGCTACATTCACTGGGAAATGCTGTGATTTAATTAACAAAATTAGAATGCACTCATGAGGCTGTGATGCACACATACAGTCTCATGTCACTATCTAACACTTGTCCATGTCTGATAATGATAAACTACAATTTATTCTTTCTCTAATATTTAATTTGTGCATTTGAAATTGATGTCTCCTTGACTGCCCAGAAGCTATCCATGATGGCAAAATTACTATCACCCAAACACAAGTTATGTGTGAAAGATTCAGAAACAGACATGTTTCACATTTTTGGCCTGCAGATTCATTTAACTGTGTGCAATATTTTGATAGTTTTGAGACTAGATTTAAACACAGACACACACACACACACACACACACACACACACACACACACACACACACACACACACACACACACACACAAAACAGACACTGAGGCTTTATTTATACAAAGTAACAACAGGAGGCTTGGAGACTTTTCCGTGGGAGGTTTAAATTGAATAAGAAAACGTGGAAAATGTGGTCAGTGAAGATTTATTATGGCAGTTCCCTATGTAACAGCGGGCCGCTTCCCCAAAATTATAGACAGAAATTATAAACTTAATTTTTCACACATGATGTGGTATATATATTGCAAAATGCATGACATATAAATGATTTTGCATAAAAAAATAACAAAGAAAATTGCAACACAGAATATACAGGCATATATTCCATTTTGAAGAGGGACAACAAGAATGCTTTGTGTAATCATTCTGTCACATGCTAGAATAAAAAATAATTTTGTCATTGTAGAAAAAATACTAATGAACTGTAGTGGGGAAACTGTGGAAAAGGTTTGAGTATAGTGGATTAATTTGCATGCTAAGGCTCAATGAAGGAGTTTTCCCAGGACTGAATGACAGCATATCAATTATGAACATTTTAAGAGCGAGAATGGCCAAGTTGTGAAGAAACCCAAAACAGAGATTTTATGTATCGTTTTTCAAACAAGAATCCAATTTCTAATGTATTTTGTAATTATGCTTTTAAATTAACAAGGCCCATTATCACATTTGGACATTATGAATTTAAGATTTTGTGTGTATGCCTTTAAGCGTTAATTATTTATTTATTTTTGTCACATAACCATTTTTACTGGGTGATTAATTTCATCACTGTTAGAGCAGTTAAGTGTAGCAGTTCTTGTGTTTAACATTCTGAAAATGACCTGACAGTTGATGTGGATTAAAGCATTCAAAAAAGTGTTCATTCTTTGTAATGTGCTGGCCAGTCGAGTTTCATTTTGAAATTTGGACTGTGGTTATGTGCAGTCTTTGTGGTGACTTTTTTTTAGTTTACTGATTGCATATTATGCCTGTTTCATACTATTCAGCCTAAATCTATTATTTAATTTGTATAATTTCAGCTTAGGTTATGTTTTTTGGCACCATGCAATGGATGAATTGAAAACAAAGTTATCCCATGTTATGGTGTTCCTTCATTAAACAAACTCAGTTTTCATGGAAATATTCACAATAACTTTTATGAGCTGGTGTCAGCTTTCCTGATTTATGGGGATCCAATTATGTTTTGCAATTTAAATGGTTGACTTTAGAGAGAGTTCTTTTGTCATAGGATCATAAGTTCTGACTAAGCTTATGGCCATGGTAACCATAGAGAATTTCAGCCACATCACTCAAGACTGGATGGCGACTAACAATGACTCTTTTAACAAATCAGAAATGACCATTTCAGAAGTTCAGTTCAAGCACACAAATCCATTCAGTAAGCACTTTTGTCTTAAACAAGAGTTCATCTGACTCTGAAGTCTTGTTTAAGATGAAAGCGTTTACTGAATGGAGTCAGGTGTTTGAATTAAACTTTTGAAATGGTCATTTCTGATTTGTCATGTTTTTATTGTATGACTTTAGTGTTCCATTTATTATTATTAATGTCACCAGTTAAGTAGATTTTTTCCACATATCCCTGGTGCAAATTTGCTGTTACCCATCCAGTCATCAGGAATAGTTTCAAAGATTGTTTAGGAAGTACTCTACTTGATTGGTAGTTAAAGCCAATTCAGGAAATGGGGGATATATTGGGTTAGGTATCTGTGGTGCCACCTGGTGTTGTTTAGGTGATAGTACAGGTTTTGTTCTTTACAGCGGGTATTGTGTACTTTATTCCACTGGTTCTATTTAAGTGAAGGAATCCAAAGAATGCTGGGTCATTCATGGCAAAGACAGTTAAGTACAGCCTATCCCTGGTGCAAATTTGCAATTACCCATCCAGTCGTCCAGAATAGTATTAAAGATTAGATGCACATTTGTTTGGCCTAGCCTTTCCTGGAGACGCTGAGTATCAGAATGAGATTTATCCATCCAGTCATCCACAATAGTTTTAAAGATTAGATGCACATTTGTTTGGTCTAGCCTTTCCTGGTGAATCTGAGTATCAGAATGGGATCTGATAACCAACCCAGTCTGCAATTATCAGCTAACAGGGCTAGCCATAGTCCCTTAATATTGTTTTTTTATGTCACAATAATATATACCAAAGAATATATACCAAAGAAGAAGGGGGCTGAGACCACTGAGACACTCTAATGAAAATATGTTCTTAGCTAGGTTGCCAGCCTCAATGACCTCATGACAGGGGACTTCTCCTGGCTGTGACTCCATTTTGGTAAAGTTTGCTTCTATGAAGATTGACCCTTACTCCAGTGGTTTACTTATCTATTTATATATACTTTTCTATGTTCAAAGCTGACATTAAAACATCCACAGTTAATTTTAAAATTGTTAATGGTGTTTAATACTGGCTTTGGACTTTTGTTTGTTTTGCATATCATATTTTATCACTTGACAAATAATAAAAGCGAAATTGGAATATTGTGAATTGTTTTGGCAAGTAAAAGTTGAAGCTAACATCTTCCTAGGATTAAATGGTCACATTAATATAGCTCCTCTGTTAAAACTAAGGGCTGCCAAGTTATAATCTTATACTTGGTGGTTTTGGTATTACACTGTAACATATTGTAAAAGGAAGGTTGGTTAACATTATAGTCTAACACTTTTTTATCAAGTTGTGTGTTTAGAAGCTTAATGTTGTTGTTGTCTTTCGACTTTTCCCGGTTAGGGGTCGCCACAGCGGAACTCCGGTCTGCTAATGATTGGCAGTAGATTTTTACGAATGCTGAGGTGCCAGCTCGATGTTCAACCTTCAACAAAGGCATGCCCATTTACGCATGTCTTTCGAATGCCCACCTAACCGCGGGGAGGACATGCAGACTCCACACAGAAGGCACTCCCCGCACTCCAGCCAAGAATCGAATGGGAGAACCTCTTGTATTTTAAAATAGTATTTTAAAAACAGTGTTTTAAAAATAGTTTTTTAGAAATAGTATTTTAATATGTGTTTAATATTAATTAGGGGAGGGGATTACTGATGTTTTTAATTTGATTGGTTAATTTGAAACAGATTAAATTATTTAGGGATGCTTTGTGTGAAATGGAGTATCTGATGAAGTCTTTGATAGAAGAAAACATATTTTATTTGTGGCAGCATTAATGTTATTATGTGCTTGGACTAAGATCGCATTAAACCTTGTTTTATTTCCGAGTGTGGTGCTTTCTGTTGGTGTTTTCAAGGTTTGTTTATTTTTCCACCAAAAGCCTCCTTTTGTGGTGTAAATAATAAAAGTTAATTATTGAAAAAAACTTTGACATACACAATAATAACATGTCTGCTTAGAAAGCCTGCCTTTTCTGCCTAACAAAACTTTGCACCTGAAGCCCTGTCACATAATAAGACCACAAGAAAAAAGTCTGTTATACTTCCTTTAATAACCACTTCAGGGCAGGCTGTCATCTCATTCTACGACAGAGTTTTGAGTAAGTGCTGTCCATATGAACATAATTCTCTGACTAATTGTATGGTGCCTCTTAAAACAACAAGTCAGTGACTTCTGTTTCTGAAACTGTTGATTTTGTGACATTTTGTTTTCTAATTGCTGCCAAAATCAGATATGGTTTGAGGAGACAATTCCGGCACTCAGTCTAATACATACACAATGCAGTTGTTTTGTACTTGTTTGCTTGAATTCTTTTGTCTGTCTGTTTGTCTAGACTGACAGGGCCATGGCTTTGGTTACAAACTCAATGTATGCTGGCCACTGAAGAGCTTGTTATCCTGGATCCAATGTAGTCATCCATTTCCATTGTGAAGATAGGACTGATGGCTTGAGTTCAACTAAGATGGGGATTTATTGACAAAGGAGCTATCATGTTTCAAGGTATGACGCTCTGGAAAGGTGGAATTTCCTCCCACTGTCATCTGTAACCCCGTTGAATGATTTTCACAACATATTTGTCTGAAACAATAGAGGGCGGCCATGGTGGTGCAGCGGTTAGCATTGTCACCTCACAGCAAGAGGTTCTCCAGTTCGATTCTCGGCTGTGGTGCCTTCTGTGCGGAGTCTGCATGTCCTCCCTGTGGTCGCGTGGGTTTCCCATGGGTGCTCCGGTTTCCTCCTACATCCCAAAGACATGCAGTAGGTGGATTGGACACTCTAAATTGGCCTTAGGTGTGAGTGTGCATGCCTTCTGTGGAAGGTTGGGCGCTGGGCTGGCAACTCGACACTGTAAAAACTCCACTGCCAATCATGAGCAGACAGATGATCTGCTGTGGTGACCCCTAACCGGGAAAAGCTGAAAGAAGAAGGAAAAGATTTGTCTGAAACAATATGTTGTCACAGAGAAAATGGAGATTCAGACATTCTGCAAGAGAATAGGGGCCAGGTCACAATGTCTCATGCATGCTCAGTCAGACTTTTTGGACTATCCTTGGTTTAGGGAGGTTTGAGACTTTTTTTGGAATCCCTTTTGCTGAGACTGTTTATTCTGTTTTTTTTTTTTTTACTCAAACTTGATGAGGTGAAAGATTTCTGAATCAGCTTGCCCTTTTTATCACAAAATCATTTGGGAAGTTCTAAAACTCCAGCCGAATAAACTTGCCTAAAACATAGCAGTGGCCATAGCCTTGGAAAAAGTATTAACAAAAAGCAAACACATACACTGCAAATGAGTAGTGATCTGAGTAAAAAAAAAAAAAAAACGAAGTTATTTGAAGCAGTTTTTAATTCACAAGAAGAAACTATAGATAAAACATTCCTCATACTTTAATCCACAAGGTTGTTGTCACCCAAGGAGTAAACGCCCCGCACACCAAACACAATCCAGTGACAAATAAAATAATAATATCAAGGTGCCGAGACGAACAAAGGCTGTAACTATCAAAAGTCATCCACTGAGAGCCAATATCTTCCTTGAGACCTCACTTTATTCGAAAAACAGGAACAGTGGTAAGCGCTTTCACCCTGATAGGGCTTCGTCAGACCATATACAAACAAACACAGCTATGCATCATTATAAATAGAAAAAGGTGCCAAAAAAATTCTATTAATTAAAGTAACAGCTTACTGCAAAACAAAATAAATACCACAAATAACACATTGATGCATCCATACAAACTTATTAATATACCAGTTCATTAAAACATCACAAATATCTAAAAACAATATTAAAACTCAACCGATGTCTCATAACATAAATAGAACCTAACTCCTAAACCTAAACACCCCCCCCACATAAAACCCCAAAGAATACTTCATGTTGATACATGTCAGTAAAAAATGTTCCTATATGTGAGCCCAGTGCATGAGGGTACTGTAATAAAAAGGGCAATAAAAATAATAATACTATCTCAGCCCTCTTGATTTAAGAAAGGGCTTCAGTGGCATCTTGTCATTCAAACCAGGCATGGTATCAGCCCTCAACCTAATAATCCACTTTGCTTCTTGCGTCTCAGTTCTATTCCTTATATCCCCTCCTCTGAAATTGCAGGGGATGACTCCGTAACTCTGAAACTAAATTCATGAGTTTTATCAGTGCAACTGATGTGTCTAGATAAAGCGTTGAGAGTGGATCTGATCCTAATTTGATAGAGATACAAAATACCCTCAGGCACTGGGCTCACATATAGGAAATTTTTACTGACATGTATCAACATGATGTATTCTTTGGGGTTTTATGTGGGGGTGGGGGAGGGTGGTTAGGTTTAGAAGTTAGGTTCTATTTATGTTATGAGACATCGGTTGAGTTTTAATATTGTTTTTAGATACTTGTGATGTTTTAATAAACTGGTATATTAATAAGTTTGTATGGTTGCATCAATGTGTTATCTGTGGTATTTATTTTGTTTTGCAGTAAGCTGTTACTTTAATTAATAGAATTTTTTTGGCACCTTTTTCTATTTATAATGATGCATAGCTGTGCTTGTTTGTATATGGTCTGAAGAAGCCCTATCAGGGTGAAAGCGCTTACCACTGTTCCTGTTTTTCGAATAAAGTGAGGTCTCAAGGAAGATATTGGCTCTCAGCGGATGACTTTTTATAGTTACAATCTTTGTTCATCTTGGCACCTTGGTATTATTATTTTATTCCTCATACTTTGTCAATATGTTCATAGGTTCATAGGTAGGTACTAGGCTATCGGCCTAAGGGCCTAAGTAAGCCTACCCGACAAGGTTCCCTGGCTTACAATACCCAGGAAAGTTCATTTCCTGTGCCCCTGCCTAGCAGAGCCACAGAAGTGATCCCCGGGGTGTATTTCCTATTTCCCATCCACTCATCAAGATTTTTCTTGAAGAGTGCTAATGAGGAACTTTGCTTGTTCCAGAGTATAGGAAGACTCTGGGAGAGGAATCTATCCCTCCAGCATACCCTGTTTATTGTGGTGACAAGTTTCAGGTCCCTAGAGCGTATAGCTCAGAGGAATTGGGATTTCTTTAGGTGTAGCATGTCCAACAGCTCTGGATTTAACATAGCTTTATATGTTAGGCAGAGATCTCCTCGGAGTAGGTGATATGCTACAGGGTAAAGCTGAAGTTTTTTGAGACGGCCAGTGTAGGGCATCTATTTGAGGCCAGTAATCCTCTTTGTGAGGTACTTCTGTGGCCTTTCCAGCTGCTGCAGATGTCTTGTAAGGTACATTCCAAAAGGAGCGTTGTACTCTATAGTGGGTCTAATGGGTGCCAAGTAGAGGGGAACAATGGCCTCTTTTTTCCTGGATGAGAACCCTTTTGTGATGAGGTGTGCCACATAGAAGGATTTCCTGACTATTATGGCAATGTGATTATCAAAGGGGAGACTACTGTCGACCTGGGTCCCAAGGTCTCTTATCACACATTCGGCATTAAGTAGACTGCCGTTTATATGGTAGTGTATGGGTACAGAGTTTTTACCAAAGGTGATGACAATGCACTTTTTGGCATTGAGCTTGAGGCCATGCCTCTGACACCAGGCATCTGTCTCAATGAGGTCCTTCTGTAGGATGTCTACATCATTTGGAGACTTGACTATAGCTCCTAGTATGCAGTCATCTGTGAACTTCATTAGCCAGAGGCCTTCTGTGTTAGCCTGTACTTCAGAGAAGTAGATACCAAACAGGAGAGGTCCCAGGACTGAACCCTGTGATACTCCACTTGTCACTGGTTTGAAGTCAGATTTGGAGTCCGCAACTTTTACTGTGTGTGTTTTGTCAGTGAGCCAGTTGGCAACCCATCTTGTGACATAGGGATTAATACCTAGTTTAGTGAGTTTAGCTATAATTCCAGAATGGGGGATGGTGTCGAAAGCCTTGGCGAGGTCAAGATAGGCTGTGTGAACCACCTTACTCTTGTCTACAGCTTTGTTGACTGCCTCAAAGAAGTCGATCAGGTTCAGAAGGCATGATCTCCCTTTCACAAACCCAAACTGTGTGGGTTCCAGAGTTTGGAGGTTACCAATGTCTTTGTTTATGAGTTCCATGATGATACGTTCCATGGCCTTGCAGACCAGGCTCATCAGGCTAATAGGGTGATAGCTCCCAGGATCAGTGGTGGCTCCCCCTTTGTGGAGTGGGATAACTGCTGCTGTGCACCATTCAGTGGGCACAAAGCCTGATGTGAGACTATGATTGAACATGATGCTTAGGTGGGGAGCCAGTTCATTCTGAAATTCATTTAAAACGCAGCCTGGGATTTTGTCCAGTCCCATGGATGTTGTGTTTTTGATTTTAGAGAGTGCAGCTTTTACCTGCATAGATGTAATTACAGGGACTCAGGCATTCTTCCTGTATAGATATGTGCTTTTACGGGGTGAGAGGCGGGTAAAGTTAGCACTGAACCTATCTGCCAGGATGTTGGCAATAACAGTTGGTTCTGTAATTTTCATGCCATTGTGCTGTAACTCAGAACAGATCTGGGTGTTGCCATTGAGATTCTTGACATAGCTATAGAATGCTTTGTGGTTGCCCTTAGAATCAGTGGTGATTTTGTTTTCATAGCTAGCTTTGGAGGATCTTATAAGAGATCTCAGCTTCTTACTGAGGCTGACCAGGGAGCTCCTCCACTCATGGGATTTTACTCTCTTTTGCAACAGTTTCTTCTTTCTGTTGTAGAGTTTGTTTATGGCAGGGGACTACCAGATTGGCTTCCTTTTTTTGGAGGATAGGGTCTTAGTTCTGTTTGGGATAGCATGATCCATGCACTCGTGTAAGTGCTCATATAGTGCATCTGTGTAGGATTCAGCAGTTGTAACTGTATTGTCCAGCTGCATGGGTGTCATGAAGTTCACCACTTCTGTCATAAGAAGCATGAATTTGGCTTTGGAGAAATTCTTTACCATGGTTTCCTTAATGGTGGGTGCGGGCGGGATGCAAATATCTAGGGTGATTAGCCTATGGTGGGATCTGACCAACGAGGATTCAGGTGTTGAACACCGGTCACTCATGTTGGTAATGATGAGGCCTAGGATACTGTTGCCCCTGGTGGGGGTATGGATAAGTTGATCCAGGGCACTGGAATTTATGAATTTCAGAAAGCGTTGAGCAAAGGAGTTGGTACATGAGTAGTTTTCCCAGTTAATGGTAGGGTAGTTGAAATCACCCATTATTAGGGTGTTTGGTTGAACCCTAATATTTTTCAGTATATCAAGAAAAGAGATGTGGGAATCCTGGGGCATGGTGGGGAATCTGTAGCAAGCTACAATTTGGATTGCAGTTTTACCCAGAGTTAGTTACTCTTGGATAACCTTGGATGCATTATGCTGTGCAACTAGCCTGGAGGTGTGGATATCCTTAATGAATATGATCACACCTCCATCTTTGTTGTTCTGGTTCAGGTTAGAGGGCCGAAAAGTGTGGTATGAGTTATAGCCTGGTAATGCAGGGGTGCTCTCTAGAGCCTTGAATTCAGTCTCAGTCACTGCAAAGATATCGATTTTTTCCATTTTAAGTAGTTCCTCAAGTGAGTGCATTTTGAGATTTAGACTTCTAGCATTGAGTAGCATTACCCTCAGGTTTTGCTTGCCTGTCCCTGTTACGATGGTGAATTTGTCATTTGAACCTTGCCTAAAAAAGACCTAAAAAAGGCCTAGAACAAACTTTAGCATATGAGCCTGATGATTTAAAATTCTGAAAATCAAAGTTGCTGAAGTATACGTTTTTCCTATATCTATCAATAATTGTCCCATCTTTATTAGAAAGGGCAGAATTAACTAAGTGCTTAGCAGCAGTGGAGTCAACTAAGGCTATAGCTGCTGGGTCAGGTTTGGGAATAGTGAATAAAAGTTTAAAAGTCTGAGGAACTTTATATATCCTATCTTCCTTTTTAGTGACAGCTGGCTAACTATTACAGACAGTAAGACACATCATCTAAAGCAGACAGGACAGGAAGAATGGGTGTCGGTTCTGAAAAATTCTTCTATAACAATTCATAGTATTTTCTGAGGGACTGACAAATCTCAGTGTTCTCCTACTAAAAACACTGGAACATTCTAGCAGTACTCTCAGAAAAGGAGAAACCCCATAGGAAGAATCAGAAACTGAGCTCTCCTTTAAATCTGAATCAGAAAATTGAGGACAGTACAATGAATCCATCTCTGCATCTTCCTGTTCAAATTCAAAAACTTGAATCTCTTCAGGAAAAGAGGAACCCCTCTTTCTTTTACCACAAACTACTCTACAAGAAGGATCATTAGTCTGAATTAAATCCTGAGCCAGTCTCCAAAAAAAACTACTCCTAATCAAAGATATTTGAGGAGGGTAGATACATGCCTGGTTTTCTGCTTCATTTTCACTTGAAAAATGGTGCCAACTGTGTTATTAACAGCAGCTGCTGCTTCTCCAGGGATGGACACAGAATTCTGACATAACAGGGAAATAGGCATTGTCACCTCTTCTAGGAAAACAAGATTGGATCTCCCTTGCCCATTGAGGGGACTCCAATAGCCACAGAGGATATGGCTAATCTCCCATCCATAGTGGCTGTAAGTGCTACATCAGCAGGATTTGGGATAAAAGATGAATGGTCTGAGGTTTCAGTATATGGCCACAGTATAATCACACACCTGAGGCTCAGACAAATTGCAAGCCTGCTGTGGTAGCAAAAGCTGTTTACTTAACTTTTTCTTTTTGTGGCTGAAAGAACTGACCATGGGAATGACAATCTTTTCCATGGTCAAGCTGAAAATGGTGCCTCAGTCCCTGGGAAGACAAGCAGCAAATGTCTTTTCTGACAAAAAAAGCACAACAAAAGGAACTGTTAAGCACTATGACAGTATCGCAATGGGCAATTAAACATAATTTATCCACAGAAAATATGTTACTAGTTTAATCTGCTTTAAAACTGACAAAAACTGGTGCTCCATTTAAAAGTGTGTTACAGTCATGAGACAGTTCATTAAAACACAAGACTCCTGGCTTTAAAGTAACTTTCCTGAAGAGGAAAATATAAACACATCAGTAAATATAAGAAATTTGAAGTTTTTCCTCCAAAGAGAACTTATCTCCTCAGCAAAAGAAAGCACAAACTGTCCATCGATCCTCAAAAACCTCAGAGGAGCTCTCTCTTCGGCAGGAGTAAAGCTCTGAAGAGCTTCACATCCAAACTGTTCTTTTAATCAACTCATCTTCAACTACTTACAAGTTTGGGTGCATGGAAGATGCTATGAACCTTTGGAAACTGGCTAAACATTATATCCTTGCCAGGATATAACCCATATAGCTAAGGCTACTGCAGCAGTAACTATAAGAAGATCATCTGGACTAATAAGAGCTATGCAAAAGAGGGCATTTCTTGCATGACTCAGCTCCACAGGGAATCAGGTGGATAAACTCTGTATGCGTTGCAAACAGAAGTGGTTATATGGCAACAACTGAAAGGTCATCATCTATGCTATGAGCAATGTAAACGGGCACGATACTATTTCTTGCAAGGCTCACAACTCCACAGAGGATCATATTGGTAACTCCACATGCATAACAGACGTGGTTATATGGTAAGAATTGAAAGGTCATCACCTACAAGAGTTCCATGGTCTTTTAATAATTTGTTGACTTTTTGTTGGTGCCCATCAATAATGTATAAAGCTGTTTTTTTTTTTTGTTGTTGTTGTTGTTTTTTTCCAAATGCCAGTTTGCTGCAGTTTTGTCAAAGAATGCTGTGTTATTTCTGCTCCAACCTACCTGTGTAATACTAAGTGCTATTTGAAGGGTGGTAGTGTCTTAGGGTTAAGAACAGTGTTCACAATTTGCTATGAGGTGACCCACATAATTGGGCAATTTTTAACATGTAAGTAACTGATGCCAAAGAGGAGTGGTCCCAGGAGACAGGATTGAGGGTCTCCATGGGTGACAGGGCATGATGAAAATAAGAGACCTCTCACTTTTACCTTGTAAGCTACATGGACAGATAAACATTAATCCTGAGCACCACTCACACCTGAAAAGAAAAAAAAAAGGAAGGTGAAACATGCAACAGCTATTCTGACAAAACTTTACTGGGATAGGGCATGGAGAAGGATGTCTCCTGTAGCTGTTTGAATTAGCTTCTTGATAATTGTATATGTCACTTTGCGTATTTTACTTGTGAGACTGTTTGGTCCATAATTAGGATCACTGTAGACTAAATAATCATAATATCTCTTTGTGTGTTTGTTTGTTTGTTTTCCTGCTTACAGAAATCTCCATAGATGAACATATTAAAAGTTCATCTTTTACAGTAACTGTGTTTATGTTCATGTCGCTTATCGCTTCCTGTTTCATGACCTTATGTCATTGCTTCAGTGTAATTTCTTTGGTATTTTTTTGCACATTTTTATATGTTTGAAAGTTTACTTGTTATTGTACTGATGTTGCCATCATGTTTTTAACCCATTTATTATAGTTAGTGTTCCGAATGCTGTCATATTTATACATACTTGTAAACATCACAAAATGTTGGATCTTGGAATAGTTTGACATGTCTACCTTCAGGTATACTAAAAATTTGTAAATGTGTTATACCCTTACTAGGATTTTTCTTTTCATTCATATCTAATGTAACCATAGAGAGAGAGAGTGTGGGAAGATCCACACATGGGGTGATGTTGCCCATTTCTTAATTTTCAAAATAAATGTTGATACCATATAGCTAGAGCACTTATCTTTTCTTGCATATCTAGCAATATATTGCAAGTTATTTGTCAAAACAATATTTGGTTGTTGTTGTTGTGTCTTTCGGCTTTTCCCAGTTAGGGGTCGCTACAGCGGAACTCCGGTCCGCTAATGATTGGCAGTAGATTTTTACATGCCGAGTTGCCAGCTCTGATGCACAACCTTCAACGAAGGTATGCCCATTCACGCATGTCTCCACACAGAAGACGCTCTAGCTGAGAATCAAACAGGACAACGTCTTAGTGTGAGGCGACAACACTACCGCAGCACCACCACCGCTGCATTATAAAGTGTAGGTCTTATTTATTTGCAATATTTGTATAATGTAAGGGCTTTATACTTAAATGGCATCAGCTGTTCTCATTTCTTCTCCCTTCATTGAAATAAGTGAAAATGCTGCCTAGTTATTGCACACGTATCACTCATTCTAATAAGCATTGGCAATGTAGGGTCTATATTATATGTTCGAAGTTTTATAAATTTGAACATTAAAATATTGAATTTAAATGTTCGAAGTTCTAAAACTTCGAACATATGTAAAAAAAAAAAAAAAAAAAAAAAAAACAAACTAACAGCTGTAGGCTGGGGGGGAAAGCCCCCTTGCACCCCCACACCCCATGCTCTTTAAATATACCAACTCCGAGACCACACTACAGTGCAGTAAGGGAAATGTTGCCCTCCTGCCTACACTAGTCAGGTAAGTTCCGTTTTTTTTTTTTTAATTATATGTTCGATGTTTGAAACTTCAGACATTTAAATTTGATTATTTAATGTTAAAAGTTTTCAAACTTCGAACATATAATATAGACCCGGCAATGTACAGGTGAGTCATTACAGCAGATATCTTTAATTAGAATTTTCTCTTTGATTTCAGCAAAGATAAAACATTATTTATTTATTAAGAGACTTTTAACTCCTAATGAGGTTTGAAAAACAATATTAACTTGCATTCTTTCCATATCGCGTGTTGCCCTTTTTTTCACAGAAATCATAACACTTAGGCATATTTTCTTACAACTTTTCTGCAAGAAGAAAAGAAGATTAGTATAATCTGTCTGTGCAAAGAATACAAGATTAATACCAATTTTTTTCACTGATGTCCAAAAAACCTCCCAAAATACAAAAGGATGAGGGAGATAAATCCTTATCATGATTACCACACCATGTCCATCTTGAGAATTAATTTTTACATAATATATTTTTCCTAAAGCTAAGAGTAACATTTTTACTAAAGAAATTGCTTAAGCTGGTATTCAAGGTGAACAAGCTTATACAGCGGGAGTGATACAGATTATGAAATAAACTGTACTTACATTGTTTATTAGATTAAATGATAATATCATTACTCAGTTGTTCACCATTTTATATTAACTTATGACAATGATTATAATGCAGCTAAGTTTGTATAATAAATTACAGACACAGGCAACATGGCTGGCAATACTGATTACCTGCTCATCATGCTAAGTTCATGCGAGCGATGAGCAGCATGGAGCGAGCAGTTTCAGATTCTGGAAAAAAGCATACAAACCATGGCTGACTACAAAACAAGGGTTAGCACCAGAATATTCAAATGATCATATAATCAACCATTCTGTATGTTAATGAAGCAAAAATGCAATGTAAACCAGTTCAGAAATATATAAAGCAAGAGTGAACATGTTGTATATGCTTTAGCACCGAATTCCAATACAGACATGAGAACACTTTAAAACATGTTAGGGGTTGCTGCAACAATTCTAAACGTGTATTTGCAACAAACTCTCATACAAGATGTTACTGCTGTTGCTGCTGCTAGCAGACATTGACCTATAAGGAGTAGGGTGTTTAGACCATGTCTGAACTTCTATGGTCTTCATAACTGAAATATTAGAGTGCTACCTGGCTGAAAGGGATACTACACAGGAAATCATTTACATCAGTTGGTTCCATTTGAGACGACATGGAAATTGTGAAGATTCCATCCCACTGGAAATGAAGGTATATGTAGCTTTATGTATTTTAGCTACAGGGACTTTTCAGAAACCAACAGGTGACACAGTGGGGGTTTCATAGGCCTATGCCTAAAGAATATACCATCAGTTTCTCAATGTGATGCTGCAACATGTGTGGGAGCATGTCTGGCTTCCAGGTACTGCAGAGTTGACAGCTATAATCATTCAAAATTTGTAAGCTCTAGCTCATTTCCTTCAGCTACAGGGGCCTACATTAATATAAAAGCCACACCTGGTGATCTGGAATGGAAGTATGGATCAGAAAAGGGTATCATTCCATCAACTATCAGGTAGTCTGTAATGCACAATGTATCATCTATAATGTGTGTTCAGGCCACCGTGGCAGTTTCCACAGCTCTCTCATATGGCTCACCTGTGACTAAGGTTTTCAAGATACAGCTTCATATAAGAACATTACATGAGGGATGCAGGATACACACTAGAACCTTGGCTAATGACTCCACTAAGAAACCCACACTACTGACTGTGTAAGGTTAAAACACTGTGCACGCAGACTAGAAATATCATAGAGTATGCATTTGGTCTGCTCAAATCATGGTTTCACTATCTGTATACACCTGAAGTTGCCTTGCAATATGATCCCTCCAACACTACCAAACTACTGACTGACCATGCCATCTTACATAACATTATACTTGGAGTACAGCTGCAGCAGGGTGCTCTAAGAGAGAGACTACAGTTCACATCACTGTAGGCAGGGCCTGATGACACAGATGAAGGCTCAAATGAGGATCCAGCAGTTGGAATTATCATGGCAGGTGAACGCATGCATAATATTCCATGGCACTGGCTAAGAGCAGCAAATTATACATATTCTCATCACTTAAAGAGTTAAGCACATATACGCAGTGATATTGCTGCACATGATCAAACCAGGGTTTGATTATCCATGCAATGGATGAGGGCTGTGTGCATCAGAAATAGGCAGCCCCAGGCTAGGGAGATCTTAGCAACACTGAGGTAAGTGTTGAATCTGCAATTAACAGATAGTACAGTGTGTAAACAGAAGCAACCATTATGGAAAAATCAATGACATCTATACTGGAATGTCATAATAATGACTGATACATGGAGCAAGTACTGACCCCAAGTATGGTACATTCAAACCCAACACAATTCTTAATTTCCCTTGCATTTTGTTCCCACCCTGTGCATCAGGCATAAGCAATGTGTGTGTGTGTGTGTGTGTGTGTGTGTGTGTGTGTGTGTGTGTGTGTGTGTGTGTGTGTGTGTGTGTGTGAGATGCCATGATCATTGTCAGGTCTACAGTGTGTGGATCTGCATGGGCAGAGCCACAACATTTGTGCCAGAATAACACCCTGGCATCCTGAACAGCTCTGAGCCATGCATGGTAGAGGATCAAGGTCATCATAGATGCGCTTGATCATGTGATCGACCCCTGCCAGGAGTTGCTCTCCTAGTTTTATGAGCTTGGCTAGAAGGCAGATTGCTTCCTGAATGTGAATGACGTCAGCTGTCTGAGTTGTCATCATGACTACATCAGCTAAAATGTCATTGACCACATCTGCATGTGGACACATCCACAACCAATGTAACATTGTAAGTAGCATTGTGGAAGAAGGATCTGGCATATCCATGTCCATGTTTCCTGACTTCTGCTGATGTAACAGCATGCTGGCTTTGTGGATGCCATCCCATCACAGCAGGTGATTCAGAACAGACAATGCATGGTTCAGTCCCAGTTTAATTTCTCCAGGTCTTTTGGGTTTCTAATACCATGACCAGAATAGACTCCATTCAAAAGTCAGGATATAATTAATGTTCATGGAATTAGTATTGTTTTAGTCTTTGAAGTTAGTCAAAAGTGCTCTTTTTAGAAGCCATAATGTGCTCAAAATTCACTTCTTCTGTGAGTCGCATGGAGTTACATGTATTGGTAAAGTATTTGAGCATGACTGTAGATTCTTTTTTTATTAGACAGATTGCTCCTTCTGCTATTGGAACTGTTTGAGTGTATGTCTTCCACATTGCTCTCTTTTCTGCCTGCAAATCCTATATTTTATTATTTTGTGTCCCTCTGTGTATAAGACACTGTAATTACTGGGTGTACAACTTCAATGATCAATGCTACTTTTGTCTCTTTTCCTGGACCACTATATATGGTTTTATAGAATCTATTTTTTGAACTGTTGACAAAGGTTGATTGCATGAGATACACACTTCATCCTTCACTACAGTGCTTTATGGTTCATGTTTCCAGTGCTTTTGATTCTTTTTACAGAACCCGCATTTGTTTATTTCTTCCACATGTTCAATGGACTTTGTAAACCAATGTGCACATAGCCCACTATCCTGTGCTGCCATATTTAACATTTCATCTTTTGGTTTCAGTTCACATCTCCTCTACTATCCCAGCATCAAATCCTGATCACCATGGGGTTGTTTTAGGAGATCTCTCTACTTGCTACTATATTTACACCTTTTCCACATTCCTTTCCTTCTCATCTGATCCTCCTCCTTAGAGTCCTTCTTTTGTTTTTGCTTTTTTTTTTTTGCACATTCAGCTGTCTGATTTTGTATAATTATGGCTTTATTTCCACTCCTGCTTGACACAAATATACTTCTGCTAAACTAAGCAGGAAAGTCTTAGAACTTAAAACTTTCACCATTTTTAGATCTAATGAAGTCAGCAGATATGCATGCAGTCCCATTACTGCAGAGCTGTACGTGTAATGAATTTTGAGGAGACCCATACTTCCTCAGAACTAGGAATAACTAATATTAGTATGCAGTAATTTTTCATTTGATAAGCATAAAGCTTTTTTTTTTGTTTTCCTGTCCAACTAATCCAATGCTATTTAGGGCCAATCACCCCAAAACTGTAAATTAGAATGGGATAAGCAAACTGGTTTATAGCTTGTACTTTATTCCTTGATGTCAAGGCTGTTTTAAAAAGTTGTTTTAGTCTTCTGAAATATTCCTTGCTGAGTTTCATTTGCAGCTGTTCATGTTTTATTCCCAGTCCTTCACTGATTCCAGATATTTATACACTCCCTCGTGCGAAAGTTCTTTTATGTCACAGTTCTGTCCCAAGTGCAACTTTTCTGCTTTACACGTTGCTTTTTCACATTTATCAAAATTAAAGGACATTCTTATATCATCTGAGAAAGTTTTAATAATTTGAAGTTATGCTTTAAACTCCTCATCTGATGAACTATACAGTTTTAAGTCATCCACAAAAAGTATATAAGAAGTCTGTAAACAAGGTTGTTTTCCAAGAGCCTAATTGTAACCATGGCTCTAATCTGTTAAGTAAACAGCCTAATGGATTCAGGGCAAGATAAAACAACAACAGTTAAAAATAATCACCATGGTATATCACCCTTTGACTTTTTATTCCTGGGATAATAATTTGCCCTTTGTGATGGTGTAACTGCAAAGTGGTTTGCCACTGTTTCAAAGTCACTGTAATATAATTCAGCACTGTAGGAGGTATCTTATACATCTGTAAACACCCCCTTATCCATGAGTATGGCTTTTCATTAGCAACAGATGATCCATTGTTTCATAAGACTTACTTTTGTTACCCTTTTGTTCTATTGCCATGATTATTTTTTTTCTAAATGACTATACACTGCATCAGTTCAAGTATATAGTCTGTACATCTTCGGAAGGCAAGTTATTGGTCTGTATTTTTTAGGATAACTCATAGGAATGTCATTTTTCCTGTTATTAGCTAGGTTAGTGTCTCTTGGGATGTGAAAATAAGTACATTTTTGTACAAAGATGTTAATACTTTTAGTCAGAAGTTAGGTCCAATTAGGAGCTTATCTTAATTTTATTTCAGCTTGATCCCTTTTCATATCTGTTACATATGAACCCCTTATTGTTTTCCTTCAATGTTTCTATCCATTCAGAATCTTTGTTGTATTCTGTGTGGTCTTCATAAATATTTCTCCAAAATGTCTGTTTCTTCTTTTTTGGGTGGTGTTTATATTCTTTTTACATTCTTCGTTTTCTATTGTTCACTATAAAACTTTTTGGGGTCATCAATGAATTATTTTGTATTTTTCCTTAATATTTATTTGCGTATCTTCTAAGTTTTTTTGTATGTGCTGATATCCTTCGTTGATTCTTAGCAATTTTTTTATGATAGATTCTGGTCTGTTTTGATACTGTGCATTGTTTTTACAACCTCTAACTTTCTAAGTATTTTTGTTGATCTGTTTTCTCATATATTCTTCTAACAGTGACCCTTCTTATCTTTATTGCTTCAGCGTTTTCTCTGTTCAGTGTTTCCTTGTTGATATTGTGTTTCTTCCCTTTCCTGCCCTTATTTCTCTATGTTTTTGTACTAAGACTTTATCTGATATTAATTTAGTTGCACAATAACATATGTACTTCTGTTATATCACTTGAATTTCTTTTAATAGACTTGATTACTTTTCATCTGCTTTTATCAGACTTCTAATATTTTGGGTGATATTTTCTTTCTGTAATCTATTTCTTTCATCTGTGGTGCAGTGCATAATTCATCTTGTCCATGGAGTCAAACATATGGTTCAGTCAGAATGCTTGACATGCAGTAGTCTGACTACCTCTTCTGGGGCCCCGGTGGAACTTAGTCTGTGCCTCCATGATGCACCTGCACATATGTTGGATGGCAGATACTGACCTCATGTGGAGAATGGAAAACACACCTAAGCAACTCTATCAATACCCCCTGTGAGGAACTTCACCCTTGAGAAGGCATGGGGGAGATACCACAAGCTCTGTAACTGGTGTAACCTCACTACCCTTGTCAACATCATCCCCATCAACCTGCCCTTTTCAGATATATCTGAGTCAAGGGTATGTGTAAGAATGATTGTGTCCATACTATGGGGAAAGAATGGTTGAGCCACAATCTCAGTATCAGATATACCTTGGCAGCCAGAGACTGAGTCTGATCAGTACTGCTATCATTGCCAGAGGTCACCATTCCTCCTCCAACATCAGGCATAGGAAGGATCACAGTGCTTCAGCTAGACCAATGCTTCACCTGCAAATCCATCTGACCATCCATGCATCCATCCACAACCCCTTTTTCCCATTTTTGGCATGGGATTGGGGTGTCACTTCAACAGTGACAACCATATAGAGCCAAGGTTTACACCATAGGGTGGCTAGCCCTGCCATGGTATTTTTTCCACACCACACACTCACATGCACTCTCATACCTATGGCAATTAAGAGTGTCCAATCCACCTACTGCATGTCTTTGGAATGTGGGAGGAATCCTGAGCACCCAGAGGAAACTCAAACAAACACAGGAAGGACATACTTACTCTGTACAGAATGCACCTCTGCCAAGAATCAAACCTAGGAACCTCTTGCTGTGAGGTGACAACACTATCTGCTGCCCCACTGTGCCTCCTGCAAATACCCCAAGAAAAACACAAAAATAAAATAAATAGAAACATTAATAAAATATAATAGCTAAGCATTAATTAGTCAACCACACAAACAAATGCATGCGATTTTAGAGAGTACTACATATAACTTATACCAAATAGTTATGCCGATATGTGGAGGTAGTCATTGTATCTCATAGTCAAATGTCCCTAGACACACAAATTTCGGTTGATATAGATATTATGAGCACACAACTTAATGTAACTGAATAGAAATTGTAAGGATGCACCTAATTTACATATTTGAATGGCAAACCTGGATCCTCTGCTTGTCCTGCACCTCTCCCCCAACGTCCAGCAAAACATTATGAAACTCTGCTGAGCTGCCTAGATCTGTTATAACTGACAGGAACTTCTCCATCTCAGTGAGTGGCAGTTCGATAGATGGCCCAGCTCCAGCAGCCCCCTTCACTCATGTGTCACAGCCTTTGCTCTGTTTTTCATCATGTCAGTAGCCCTGATTCAGACCATTTGGTAGTCATGGCTCTTACGACTCACAGCACTGAAATCATTGACCACCTGCTGCCACACACAGACACTGTCATGGAAGGGCTTGACTGTGAAAGTAGATCTAAGAACCGTACCGCATGGAGACAGAGGGCTTATATTATGATCTCATTCTCAGCATCTGAGAAGAAAAGTTCCCTGTGGATGACCCTTAGTTCATAGGATCATATGCAAATTCTAGGCTATCAGTCTGCAGACTATTTCAAGCTTAGCCAAAAAACACAGGTCAAAATCAAACCATGTACCTTGTATCTGTGAGGTAAAGACCTTAAACATTATGTCAAACCCTTCCACCATTTTTGGATTTTGGAGCCATATCTCTGTTGTGATAGAATGAATCCATTATATTATACAAAACAACATACCTGTGGATGGGGTAGTACAGACTGTTTTACATATGGAGAATAATAATTTTCTGTATGCAGTCATTGCTTATCATTGTAAAAAAAACAGTCTAAAACTAATAATGCAAGCTCTCTAAAATCCCTACATGCATCCCCCAAGGATAAAAGTTATGACTATAGTAGAGAACAGACTTTTTCATGTGAATACAAGAATATAGACAATTACTAAGCAGATAAGACATCATAAGCAAACACAATTTGTTAATGTAGCAAAAATCCAAATAACTTCTACAACTCAATCACACTTCTGAGCTGCTCTGATTCCCAAAACCCATGAAATACTAGTAATGGATAACTGCAATACAAAAAGATCGTTATTTCAAAACCAATGTAAGGTTACTCAGCAGTCATTGGAAATATGTTATCAACATATACTATGAAGCAGTAGTTGCATGGAAGATTGCATACCATGAAATATTTCAGAAAGTTATCCTAAGTATTGCAAATTGGCAGTGTCAGC